>NW_019384496.1:1338313-1349773 GCF_000671375.1 Centruroides sculpturatus | reverse complement strand
TTTATAAAGAAAATTATAAAAGTAAGTTTTAAAAATAAATTATTAAATAAAAATATTTTTTAAAATATTAAGGACTAATTTCCTTTTAAAGAAAGTAGTTCTATTCTAATTTTTTATAATTTAAAATTCAAATAATAAATATTTACCTTTATCTTTTAATATCTGCTCTGTTTCATTTAATTGATTATAATCTGGTGATGGTCTCTTTCTGCCCTTATTGTTAAAGCTTGATGATGATCTTTCTGGTGTGTTCTGCTGCTGTAATTTCTTTTGCATAACCATTAACATTGCAGGTGTAGGATTTTCTAAAGAATTATCTTGCATAAGTTCATTACAACTATTTTTGTAAGACTGAATTATTGATGAACAGTTTTGATGTTTAGACTTAGTGCCTTTAAGTTCTGTTTGGTCTGTTGGTGATGTTTTCTGATCTATTTGTTTCCTAGTAGGCTTCAAAACTTGTTTTGAATTTGATAATTTCTAAACAAAAAATAACATCATGTATAAAATTATTTTACTTCAATAAATTTATTAATTAATAAATATTAATATATCAGAAATAATTATAATTTTTTTCTATCAACTATTCAAAAAATAAAAAGTAAGCTATTAACTTTTATGAGGAGTGATTCAATGCAGGATTTAAATTTTCAATTTGTAATTCTTACATAATCAGAATAATTTTATTAATCTCACTCATTATGTTGAGGCATATAAACTTATAAAAATATGTATGATGAATTATTATTATAAGCTATTGGCAATTTCAATATTATGTCTGTCTAAAGATCCAAATTCATTTCTATCAGCAATAAATTTATTTATATAAATTAAAATTACTATTAAAAGCCTTATGCTTCATCAAGCATGAGAAAAAGGAAAATGCTTTATAATGAAATCTTGATTTTCTGGCACAATCTAATTCATTCATATTTCTTAACATGCTTAGAAAATACAGATTGAATCTGGTAGTTCGTTAGTTTGCTTGATTGCAGCCTGGTTAACTGTGTAGTGTTGCCAATGCAAGAAACTAAAATTATCTGGTTCCGAACATTAAAATATTTAACATTATCCATGTAAGGGCTAAATAAACTAAATGCTGACCTAAAAAAACCACTAAGTTCTATATTATAATCATAGGTCAGTCCTTTAAGTATTTTTTTTTTTACTATTTAAAGTATTTTTAGTAGTTACTTTTCTTTTTACCATTATAAAGTAGCCAATTTGTGATTTTGTTTTGTGATTTTTAAATAATTACACTGGTACAAGTTAGGCTTTCTAAAAATATCCAATGCCACCTCAAATTATCTGTAAATTATGTAATCATGAACAAATTAACAACACTGCAGCTATGGCATCACCTACACCCTATATTAATTACAACCACCACACTTATGATGGTTTATGCTGTTATCCAAATACAGACACAGTCGATTCTGCTTAATTAATTGGGACACATTGGGACTAATCCATTTTGGCCCAATTAAGCAGCTGTTCCAAGTAAATGAACTAATAATAAATTCTAAAATAAAAATATGTAATACATAGGTAAATAAATAAGTAGGTAAAAATAATAATTAGGTACCTATTTTAATGCTTTATTAAACCAAAATACAGAAAATATTTGTACTATAAATTTGCCAGACTCAATGATAGATAACTGATTCACATCATGCTAGTGTAGCCAAATACAGTATTAGTAGTGATGTATACAAGGGTTGACCATTCAATTCATTCCTGATTGAGTGATTTTTCCTTTCTCCCTTTTTAGTTAGAACATGTTCTAACTAAAAAGTAAGAAAGGAAAGGGTTCGTCCGAAAGTCACCTTATGGTCTTTCTTTGAGCACAGTTTCCTTTACTTGGAGATGGGCCACTTTGGCATGAGCATCCATAGAATCCACCAGCTTTGGATGCTGGTCTCAACAATTGAATGACTGTTATTCAAATCTAGATGTAATTATGCACACACTACCTTCCAAGGAAACTCTAGCTGTCTTCCAACTCAGTTGAGAGACCTTGAAAAATTGTCCAGTGAGCTTTGTCCCTTTGCTTTTAAAGGGATCATCCAGTCCAATCCAGAGCAGTCAGTAGCTCACATTCAGGTCCATCTCACACAAGTCCGATACGTCCTGCTATGGTGACTCCCTCCAGAACTGCCCAAGCGAAAGACAAAATTATTTTATTTCTGGCAATTGTTAGGCCTACACAACATTAGTGTACATAGTGTCTACATATTTTTGGAAGATTCCTAAAATATATCAAAACTTGCTAAATTTCTTTTCTGCTACTATCCCAATTAAGTGATTAAATCATGTATTAATTTATTAGTTTAGTTTCCATTCTTTTGGGATTTGGCCCAATAAAGCGGTTGCTCCGATTAACCAGTGGCCCAATTAAATGGAATCGACTGTATTCCTATATTGCCATTTTAAATTAACCCTAAGATTCACTAATTTAGAAAATCTGTTACTCTGGGACCTATTTGGTACCAAACTTGTCAGATTAGTGAGGTTTAACCTATATTTGTAATGTATGCATGCATGCAATTGTAAAAATGTTCAAAATTTAAATTATACTTTTTCACTATTTAAACCAGTACACTAATTTAAATTAGACACCAAAAAATTCATTAAAATTTCATTTTATATTGTAAAACAATAATTTATTACAATAGGTGAGCCAAAATTTAAACAAAAATTAAAACTAATTAATAAGTAATTAAATATATAAATAAATAAAAAATTCTTTTAAATTCTGTAGTCATAATTCTTAACATGTTTGAATCATAATTATGATAAAAATTTGAAAGGACATATTCATTAATCTATCCCATGTTGAAATTTTTCTCCATTGCGTGTCGCGCCATGTTGAATTTTTGTTGATGTTAAGCCTAATGAAAATTATACATTTTTGAAAAAATAATTGTGACTACTGTATCATCTGAAATTTTTTTTTATTTTGCACAAACAAAATAGATATATTAATAAATGTAAAAAGAAAAAAAATTGTATTTCAGAAGTTAGTTTTAATATAAAAACTATAATGACTAGTGACATCTAGTTTGAAAAACATACTGATGCTGAAACAAGATATCTTGGGTCCATTGGTCAAGGTCAGCAGGTTGCAACCCAAGATATATCAGGAATAACATGGGACAGATTAAGTAAACTACTGAATAAATTTATTCAACAATCAACTGCACAACTATTTCATATCAATAAAAATAAACAAGTTTTATATTTATTTAATAATTTACCTTTGGAGATTTACTTCTTTGTTGGGGTGAAGATTTAAATACTAATTTACCATCATGCCTAGAACCAGCTTTTCTAATACCATCTTTCAATACATCTTGAAGATATTTATAGTTTGGTTCTTCATCAAATTTAAGACCAGCTACATATTGAAAGTATTCTTCAATTCCAGCTGAAAATAATATTTAGAAATCTCTTTATGTAAATATATATATATATAACCAATTCCGCTTACTAAACAATTCTTGTATTTATTCACAATCTTCAAAATAGATTTAAATTATAAATTTTGAATAAGTTTAATTAAAATTAAGATTAAATTTTCTAACCTATTCATTAATTCTGATCTTTAAAATAAATCTTTTTCATTTTGATTTATAAGTGCCATTAATCTACTCACCAAAAAACCTTTTATTTCAACCAGCAGTAGTTTCATGTAAATTTGGACAAATGTTTTTGACCTAATTGTAAGTTTGCTTCCATATATGCCTAGGAGTGAAACCTGAATTTGAACAAACTAGCCCAGTTAGGCATACTATCCAAACTGAACAGACTAAAACACAGAAACTCTATAAATTTACAAAGCAAGATGGAGAGGAGGATGTGAGAACTTGGAGTTTAGAGAACATTCTAAATTTTAAAAAAAATGAATATTTTAACATTAAATTAAAGTAATATTTTAGTTAATATTTTGAAACATCTGGTAAAACAGGAAGAAAAATAAAAATTTATCAATTTATGCATCTTGCCTTACTTCCTCTGATTCAGCCGATGCTTAGTTCCTGTTGGATGGAAATTTACTGAAAACATGACCACATTGGGAACAAACCCAATTGACCGTCAAATTCTCTATAAAAGGGGACAGTACCTTCCTTCAGGGCTGCTTTTGGTCATCCCATAGTCAGAGTCAAGCCATGTCATAATCTCCGTCTGATGATTAACTCAGACTAAGACAAAAGGTCTACATTACAAGAAAAGATGGGGTCTCACCAAGCCTTAGGTAGTACGAACTTTTGTAAGCTCTCTCACCAAAACCCAGGCATTAGCCACTATATACTTTTGTTATAGTACATATATGTTGTTACAGTTTGATAATAATGGCATGTATCGTGAACAAATGGCAAACTTTTCAAACATACTCGACATTAACTTGTTATCACTGTGTGACAGTTTGCCTTTCTGTTGTTTTTTATGTGATGTTATCACACTGTATTGACGTAAGTACGTATTTTATGCAATAAATTGGGCGTATTTCTTCATACCTATGGCTATTCCTTTCAAACGTTTACACAAAATGGCATGTATTGCTTTTGGACATTTTTGGGTATACAGGCGACAATTTATCTTATCTGTGTGAACCACGTCATTTCGTACTAATTAATCGATGCTCTAAAACTTTCTAATTGGGAAGTTTGCTCTATCTGTTTTCATTTTCGATTTGCATTGCCTATCTTCCAAATTTCGCCACTAGGGGCTCTGCTGTCATTTGCATTAGGTCGAGCATAGTCTCTTTACTATACCATTACCTCACTTGCATAGCTGTAGCTCTCTCCATTCACAAGAATTTTTGGTTAAAGGTTCCTATGCACCCTGTATATCCCAATAGATAGAATAGTTTAGTTATAAAAGGGATTTGTCAGAGCCTCCCTATCCCAAATCATACATGACCCTTCCGCCACTCGATTTATCCCTCCAATGAGAATTTAGACACCGCCACTTGGATGTTAAACCGCCAATAGGTAGAATTGCAAGTTAGAGCATGAACTGAAATTTACCCTATCTGGTGTCAGGAATCCTAGACAAATAGGAAAATCTTCGGGATCTACCTGATTCTTTGAAATTCAAAGCCATCCTACATAGTTGAGCGGCATCTTAACAACCCCAATCACATAAGAATGTATTAATTTTAAGGTTGAAAAATCTGTTTGACACAGTTTCTCATTTCTATGGTTGTCTCAAGTTCCTCATTTGATTGAAAGTTATCAAACATTAATTATAAAAGTGTGCTGCAAATAAAGCATACAAGAAGATTGGTCTTTGTTAGAACAGAAGAAGCATTTTCAATTATACAGTAGAACCTCGAAAACTCGGCCTAATGTGGACCGAAGGGTGGCCGAGTTTGTGAAAATGTCGGGTTATCGGGAATGTGGTTAAAAAAGGATAAGTATGCGTGTTTCCTCAGAAAATATTGTACTGTACTTGTATGTATTGTTTGCTTGAGAATACAACAGAGAATAAACTGCCCAAATATCCTTAAACAAAGGAAAAGTACGTCCTTTATGAACGCATAGAGCCTTTACTAATGAAAATGAAAATTAATGAATACACAGTGTACAGTAATTTACCTGATAAGACAGACCTCAGAAAAATACTTTATGAGAGCTCTTATACTTTTATAAAGCTGTCTATAATGAAAATTAATTAACTAAGGATTTTTTTGCCTTGCCAGGGTGTGGCCGAGTTTTCGAGGTTCTACTGTATCATATTTTTTAAACAACTTATTTGTATGAGGATTATTTGTCTATGGACATAAATTATCATGTAAAACAATGAATTCTACAGCTGAGATGTGTCAAAAATATATTTTAATATATAACAGTATACTAATAAAAAACCCTGAGAGAATTTGAAGTAATTGTAGTTTGCAAATCTATGAAACTTGGGAATATGTATTTTTTCACTACATCAAATTTGAAACAAATAGAAAAGTATTTAACAAGATTTAAATCCTGGAAAGATGTAAATAATTTATTATTTTCTCAAAACCGATTGCATGTATTTATTTTGTGTTATCCTGTACTGTGCTGTTTAATTAATTTGTTAAATTTTACTCATTTCAGATTTACATATGTTTAAAGATGATTATTATTGTGTTTTATTTAGTACTACAGTTGTCCCTTGATAATCCGACAGGTATGGGACCAAAGGTGTGTCAGATTACCAAAAGTGTCCGGATTACCGAAAATAATTACATATTTCGCATTGTTTTGCTAGCAGTAACTTACAATATTCTCTACTCCAACTGTTCGAACAGAACTGCTCACATAAAACACACAAAAGTTTCCGGATTACCGAAAATAATTACATATTTCGCATTGTTTTGCTAGCAGTAACTTACAATATTCTCTACTCCAACTGTTCAAACAGAACTGCTCACATAAAACACACGAAATGTGTGTCATCGTGTAAAAATTGGATGGGGAGATTCACGTTGCGACATGCTTCTGTGCAAACAGACACGTAACGGGGACGGGTACCTTGACAGGAGGTGCGTCGGACTACTGAGCATGTCGGATTAAAAAACGTCGGACTACAGAGGGACAACTATACTAAACTATTATATTAATTTGTTAAATTGTACTAACTTTAGTTTTTTGTAATACTGTACTTTAACTCCCTTGTAATAAACTAAAGTTCATACAATAAAGAATTGAATTGAAATTAATTTTAAGGAAAAAGCAAAAATTTCAAGTGCTTGGCAAACATTTTACAATGATCCAAACAAAAACAAACATGGTGGATCTCATTGAATGTGATGGGACATGTATAATGTGCGTTGATTTATAAAACATATATTTAATTTTGCAAATATATATAAATCGATGCAGAATATTTACACATTTATGTTGAAAACATCATATATGATTTTTGAACTGCATTCCAAGATTTAAAATTTATAGCATTCTACAGCAAATTCCAAAATAGAATAAAAAATTGAAGACCTGAAGCAGACTTATAATTAGGTCAAAAATGTTTGTCCAAATTTACATGAAACTCCTGCTGGTTGAAATAAAAGGTTTTTTTGTGAGTAAATTAAAGTGTCCAGCTTTTGAAAGTGCCATTAATCATTATATTTGGATATAAATGATATTCTTAAAAACATTTGACAAATAGTATAAAATGCTTTTCCTATGCTATTCTGATGAAAAGTAAACAAGCAAACACAAAAACACTTGACAACTTTTTAAATTAAAAGTAAGAAAATTGCCTTTCTGAGAGTACTTTTCCTTTTTATTGTAAGACTCAGTTAATGTTGTACAGAATAAAAAATTTAAAAATAGAAATTTAACTATCAGCAGATGAAATATTTTATAACACAGTAGACATTAATAAATAAAGACCATTCTATTTATGGCATAATGATAGGCGTGTGTTAAGAATTTCTCACCCATTCACTCTGGACAAAATAAGAACAAACACTTGGTCAAAGCAATAAAAATATAAAATGTTAAATTACCTGGAGTAGAATTTGGTGAAAAGCATCTTTTCACAGAGTTTGGAATGTGTGCAATAAAACTGTAATAAAAATGACAGATGAAACATTCTGAATTTATTTTTTACAAGACTGACTATTCTATTTTTATAAGCATAAGATTTGTAAATAATTTAAGAAGAGTTTTTAGAAATTTCTGAAAATTTAAAAATATAATTGTATATTTTATACCATACCATTAACATTTTCAATATACCAGGTATATTCTGGAAAGCATGACTAAGAAATAAATTCAAGTACAGTAGAGCGTCGATTTTCCGAATCAATTGGGGACTAAGGTTGTTCGTATAACTGATATTTCGGATAACTGATTTATGTACGAAAAAATAGTTTAACGTATCCGATGTTGAAATTTTTCTCCGTTGCGTGTCGCTTCGCGTTGAATTTTCGTCGATGTTAAGCCTAACAAAGACTATTGTATCGTTAAAAATTATTTTTTTATTTTGTACAAACAAAATAAATATATTGAAAAATATAAAAATAATAAAAAATTATACTTCAGATGTTAATTTAGTATCAAAAACGTAAAATATTTGAGTAGCCCAAGACATAGCCAAAGATTGAAGCGCCACAGCACTGGCGAAAATTTAAATTTGCCAACTGGAATTCTTTCGGATGATTGACTTTCGGAAAATCGATGCTCTACTGTATTTAAGTGAAACATACTTAAAATTTAATCCTTGCAAAGAGATATATTTTGAAATAACTTCTATAAAATAGCAAGTAGTGAAGAAAATTAAATGTTATATGCTTGTAAACATTTTTTTAGACATTAATGTTTTATTCTTTGCTTGATGTCAATAAGGTGCATGGTCAACCTCAAACTGCTTACACAGATTTGATACAACAATATGTCATACTTTAACAACAAGGTCATTCAGATGCTCAGTAGAGATATTCCCATTTCCCTACAGAGTAATTTAAGTTTATAGGTTTTCTTGGAAGGAGCTAATGACGGAGTGCTTTAGAAAGGCAGTTCACAAATATGTTAATGTGATTAATTGACAAATTGTTTCTGCCTTTCTGTATGATATATATATATATGTATGTATGATATATATATATATATATATATATATATATCATACAGAAATGTGTGTGTGTACACACACACATTTCTGTATGATATATATATATATGTATGTATGATATATATATATATATGTTATCCTGTACTGTGCTGTTTAATTAATTTGTTAAATTTTACTCATTTCAGATTTACATATGTTTAAAGATGATTATTATTGTGTTTTATTTAGTACTACAGTTGTCCCTTGATAATCCGACAGGTATGGGACCAAAGGTGTGTCAGATTACCAAAAGTGTCCGGATTACCGAAAATAATTACATATTTCGCATTGTTTTGCTAGCAGTAACTTACAATATTCTCTACTCCAACTGTTCGNACAATTGAAACTCATTAAGATTATTTTAGGGAAGTAATATTTTAAAATAAAAAATTTTATTCAAATTTTGTCAAGTAACAATTAGTTATAAAAATAATACAAGTGCCACAAAACTGGATATGTTTGATAGCTCTATTTCTTGCTCTTCTCTATATACAATAACTATTCATTTTAATGCTGCAAAATAATGTCATTGATTCTAAGATGCACTTCTACTTCAAACAAGTAAAAATAGATAAAAATGCATATCAGAATCACGAGAATATACCAGATAATGTTAAGTGGGCATGAATACATGAGCACCTGGTTAATAATATACCAAGTAGTAATTAACAAAAATGTAGCTTAATGAATCATTAACTTAAAGAAATATCTTAGAAATACTCAATAAATATACAAAATAACAATTCTAATTACAGTTTTCATCATTATTAAAATAATTCTTCATAATATCTTTTATGAACAATTTCCTACACAATAGTTTCCTGCAGAATTAAAATTCTTTAAAAAATTTAGAGATAGTGACCATCAAAAATTTTCACTTACTTTTGCTTGCTTTGACTGACGTATTCTAAATTTTTAAGATTATCCTCCCATGGAAGACTGCCACACAACCATTGCAACATATTGTAGCCCAAGATTTCAAGATCACCTCTTCTTGAATGAGCTATAATTCATAAATAGCTTCCTTTAAAAATTGAAAACTATAAATCTTAAAAATTTTAAACTTTTTTAATAAAATTTTTATTTCTTTTAAAATCAAATTTCATACTATTCATGATTAGCAAAAATTCAAGTTATGACAAAGTGATTAAATCTTTGCAAATCTTGATCACCACCATTGATTAAACAACTTATCCTTTTGATCATTAGAGCCTGTACACACTAGGCGTTTTTTAACTCGCGTTAGCTCGGCGTTCGACAAGCGTTTAGCGGAGCTTGCGCACTGGCTCGGTTTGGAAATGGATGTGGAAGTGATTGCTTGTGTGTGGCTCCTCTATCGTCGCTATAAAAGACGACGGCAGAGGCAAAGAGAATTTTGGGTGCACCCAATATTACGAGATAGACTGACGCATGAAATGTTTGCGACTTTGTATCCAAAACTAATACAAAATAAATTCAAGTTTTTTAATTCTTTTAAAATATCTATAAAATCCTTTGACGATGGTTGGTCTCTTTTAGATTTCATCAATAAATAGATCAGTATCGAAATGATCAGCACATATATCTCAAAGCGCTCGGCTGACGCCCGCAAAACGTGCAATCGCATGTACGGTAACATGGCAGCACATATATCTCAAAGCGCTCGCAAAACGCGCGTTTTAACAAAAATCTATAAACGCACGTTTAACGCGTGCTTGGCGTTTGAGTGTGTACACCTACATAGAACTCTTGGTTCTTTAAAACGCACATTGAAAAACGCCTAGTGTGTACACAGCCTTAATGAGTGAACTGGTCTGTTAAACAATTTCATTTTTCACTTAGCTAATTTTGAATCATCTCAAAATCATTTTAGCATCATATGTAAGTTATGAAAAAGTTTGAAAATATTGTTGTTAATACCAAATATCTTTTTATTAAGAAACATGTAAGGCAAAGTCAAATCACACTTATCATTTCTCCAGTTGAAAAGATACAGATACAGAATTTGTTAATGCTATCACTAAAACAGTCATGAGCAATCTTTATCAAATATCTTGATACTGAATAAGCATAAAAGCCGGCAACTCCAAATGCTAGATGGACCCAGGATTGATTCTGGACAGGTCAAAAACCCAGGAATTTTTTGAGCGACAGTGATGGTCCAGATATGTTGGGTTCCTCCCTCTCATCATCTGGCTGCCCCATTGTAGACCAGCCATAAATAGAGAAAACAATATGACCAAAGTTACATCACATTTAAATTTAAAAGTGAAATTGACAAAAAATTTGTATTGAAAAATATTTCATAAGTCTATCAATCTTATTTATTAGCAATACTATGAACTTCAAAAACTAATCACCATTCCTCACATTACACAAGGTAATGCAATACAAACACACATAAAATAAAATCATCATCATACATTAAGTTAAAATAATACTATACACAAATTTCTCATTTTCAATTATTATTAAGGAAAATGTAAGAATGTAATCTTCTACATGAATCATTCTTAAATGCACAAAAGTCTTTTTATCACAGAATAGATTTAATAAAACAAATACTAATGGAAAGATAGAACATAGATTTTTTTCTTGTGAAACAACATAATACTGAAGCAATAATAATAATAATAATAATAATAATAATAATAATAATAATAACTCTCCGAACTAATAATAAATTCTAAAATAAAAATATGTAATACATAGGTAAATAAATAAGTAGGTAAAAATAATAATTAGGTACCTATTTTAATGCTTTATTAAACCAAAATACAGAAAATATTTGTACTATAAATTTGCCAGACTCACGATGATAGATAACTGATTCGCATCATCCTAGTGTTGCCAAATACAGTATTAGTAGTGATGTACACAAGG
>NW_019384496.1:1326791-1331293 GCF_000671375.1 Centruroides sculpturatus | reverse complement strand
AATGTCGAATGGTGACACTCGGTAAGTAATCCTACAATTTTTTGTTTATAGCGTAGTTTATACGGATTATTCCCAAAAAATATATACGTATTTTGGAAATGTTGAGTCGGATTAGTCTAGAATCGATTAATTTTATGGAAGAAAATCTTTCAAACAGCCGTAGTCCGTAAACTTGATACGTGTCGGGTTGTGATTGGAAGGATTCGTAAGAAAGCGGATTCCTAGAGAATGGAACGTATCTCTATCTTATAGGGGGGTCGACTGTATTTAATTTTAGTTTTGTTTTGGTTGCTATGCCTTGACTCTGGTCCGGCATAGTACACAGCCACCGGTGTGTACTGAGTATAACCCACTAAACACAACAATAATAATAATAATTTTAGTTTTGTTTTGGTTGCTATGCCTTGACTCTGGTCCGGCATAGTACACAGCCACCGGTGTGTACTGAGTATAACCCACTAAACTCAACACATAATAATAATAATAAAACAACATATTCATATAAAGATGAAGTATGAATAAAGCTGTATTACTTTCGAAGCTTGTTAACAAGCATTATATCTACAAAATATATAAAGTATAAAATAAATTTTAGCAATTGCTTATTTAAGTTTTTGTGTAAATAATGCAACTATTACAGATCATACTGACAGATCATAATAATAGCCTACAAATTTAAATCTACAGACTAGTGTTATGATCTGCCAATGACCTAAACCAATGACTTTATATAATTTGTGCGCATTAAATATAAAAGATGTCAGATTTTTTTTTTCTATTATGTAGCTGAATAGTAGAAACAACTGAATATTTGTTATTGTTTTAGCAAGAAATCCTATGCAAGAATCCTATGCAAGGATTTCTTGCTAAACAATAATACTAATCTTCAGTTGTTTAAACATTATAAAAATAATCATCTATTTTCAAACATGTATTTTCACTCAGTAAAAACTATAATGCACAGTAGAATTAACACACTGTATTACAATTCAATTGTAATAGTTTTGAAGAATCGTTAAAATCAGTGTAATCATTTCTCTGTTGTGAAACTTCTATGAATACTTTCTGAAATAAACAATCATAATCAGCATGTTGATGTCTATCCTCCTTGATATCATCTTTCAATTTCCTTTGAATCTTCACAGAATCTTTCCCCTAAGTCTTCACTCAAGATTACATATACAGCTCTCCCTTGATAGTCCGACGTTTTTTAATCCGACATGCTCAGTAGTCCGATGCACCTCCCGTCAAGGTACCCATCCCCGTTGTGTGTCTGCTTGCACAGAAGCATGTCCCGACATGAATCTCCCCATCCAATTCTTACATGATGACACACATTTCGTGTGTTTTCTGTGAGTAGTTCTGTTCAAACAGTTGGAGTAGGGAATATTGTAAGCTACTGCTAGCAAAACAGTGCAAAATATGTAATTACTTTTGGTAATCCAACACCCCTTTGGTCTCATACCTGTCGGACTATTAAGGGAGAGCTGTATTTAGGAGAATAATCCAGATGAGTTGATAAAAATTAAGTTTCTAACTTATATTGCAATTAGAATCTTCAAATACAATTATTATTAACAAAATAATAGATACATCATTTAACTCTGTTATTTTCAAGAAAACTCTAAGCTTTTAAAAGACATTTCGTGCCTTTAAAAGCTATTATGCTGCCTTTTATGTTGCATTCATTGCACTTTCAAAAGTAGCATCATAAAAATTTCCTTACATCAGGACCTGTGACTTTTTGTTTTAAATTCCATGATTTTCCCTGACTTCCCCTGATCAACTTTGTACAAATTCTCTGACCATCACATCCCTTACTGTACAGCACATTGACAAAATAAAACAACATATGACTTACTATGCAAATATGCAATTGCTTCTTCAACTTTTTAGTTAGTTATTTTTTTCTAATTAACAGTTACATAATTTTTATAATTGTGGAATATTTAAAATTAAAACATTTGAAAAAACTAAGTCTTCTTCCCACCATGTCCAATCATCATAAACAATAACAATTTTTTAATTGGCTTATCATCAGTGAACACTTTTTAACTGTTTTATACAATTCTGCAGAGGTGTAGCCTACAATAAAATGTCGTCTCTNACTTTTTAATGGGTTATTTTTTCTAATTAACAGCTACATAATTTTTATAATTGATGAATAATTAAAATTAAAAATAAAATGTTTTATTAAATTAAAATAGTTTATCCTGTTATTAATCCACAACCATATATCAATGTGGCTTTGAAAAAAAAAACAAAAAGCCATTATTTATTATTCATTAACAAATCCTGCATAATCCACATACAAAAGTATATAAATACTGTTTTTTTTTCAAACTCCGATGGTCCATAAAAACAGACAAGTGTAAATAACAAAATGAATTTATTACCAAAAGTTAGATACAAACTTTTTGACATAATCACTGTAAAGATTGAGGAATTTGTCATATCTGTGGATGAACTTTGCAATCCCCTTTTCATGGAATGTTGCTGCCAATGACTTGAGATGGGCCCTAACATTCTTTTGAAGATCATCATTAGTCTCAAACTTCTGCCCTCCTAGCCACATTTTCAGTTCAGGAAAGAGGTGGCATCCCCAGTTGCTTTCAGTTCAGGAAAGAGGTTGCCCATTTTCAGTTCAGGAAAGAGGTGGCAGTTGCTTGGCACTAAATCAGAGCTATATGCTGGATGTTTAAAGGTGGTAAAGACTTTCACCTTTCAAACTTCCACCCAGCTTGAAACTTTTTAGTGTGTGAAGACTTATTTTGTTGAAAAGTAACCATGTTTGTACCTAACATTTGGTAATAAATTCATTTTATTTACACTTATCTTTGTTTTATGGACCATTGGGGCTTAAAAAAAACACAGCCCTTGTATTTATTAAATTTATCTCTTAATAAATTTCCTGAACTTTATAACATATCAATAAACTGGGGAAAAAATCAAATTGTTTTGTTACAGTTTTCAGTATTCGGCATTTATTTAAATTAATGAGAATTTATAATTGTTCTTTTTATCTTTTAGTGTTTCAATTCTTTCTATTTTTACTGTTTTCTTAGAAATAAATTTAACTATAAGTACAAAAAATTGTAGTTTTTTAAAATATTCCTCACAAGTCATATCTAGCATTACTTGAGGGTGCAACGTAAGCATTGAGAATGCGAGCAAAGTTCTCCTTAGAAAAACGCTGTTCCAGAGACATTATTAATGAACCTATGTACGGAATAATTAGTGATCTCCAAAACTCGCTAAGAGTCTGTGCTGATGAATTCGCACAATGTTTCTGATGATTTATGACTCGCGGCGTATTGAACTCTGTTTCAAGATGCTCGGCAATTGTTTCAGCCTCTGCTTTAGACCGAGGTCCGCGAGTACATTTTAAAAATACGTTTTTAACATTAGTGGAAAAATGCTCAAAAAATAGAATTTCAAAAAGCAATTTGTGCATAAAAATACTAAGCGTGTTCTTGTTAAATAATGCTTCCTCTACAAATCATTCATTAATTAATCATGTGAAAAAAAGCAAAATATGAACGACACGATGACTCAAAAATATGGAAACGACTTCAGTTGTCAAATGAGGTGAAAAAGAGCATGACAAGAAACACGTAATTGAAAAGATGGCTTACAGTAAAGCTGTACCAGCGCTGGAAAACGATGCATCGTCCACCAAAAAATTACTTTCGAGGTGATAGTGCGTTAAGGGGGTGCCCACTCAGTCGTGTTTTAATTTGAAACCAGTTCTCATTGTTAAAAAAAAACTTTTGTTCTTTACTCTACTTTCAAGTTCATTCTGGACCAGTTCCTCTATCTGGTAGGACGTTCTCGGCGTTTGGTAAGTGTCTTTTTTCTATGGTCCCATTCTACTGAGTTACTTGATGCATCTCTATTTTAATACAGGTGGTTACAATCTTATTACGAAATAATAATACTTAAACTAAATTTCCGTTAAAGCTAATATGGATTCTGACATATGCTAACATTCAGTCAACACTCAAAGATGATAGAGCATCGAGGGATTATTTAAAAAAGATATGACAAAAAGGAATTACTCATATAGATGTTGTTAAAAATTGTTTATAACAATCTCGTAATTTCGACACTGAATTAAAAAAGAAGGCGCTAGATAGTCTGGAAGCATTAGAGCAGCTGTGTAAGAGCAAAATTAGAAAAAAAAACGCCTCATGTATTCAATATATATGCTCAGAAATGAAAAAGTAAGAAACTTACTTGTTAAAAGCATAAATGGGAAATATTAAAACAGACTACGAGAAATAAGTTCATCTGTACTCAGACGTTGTGAAACTGAGAAAGTTCGAGCATATCTCAGACACACTATTAATCAATCGGAAAGAAGAGAAAGGTCGAAATTCAATGTCATAGCACCTAAAGTCGAATATTAATGTAACCGATTTTGGGGTAGACCTCGAGACTACCAGGAAAATCAGAAACAGATCTGTCATTCACTGTAACTTTCCTAAATCCGCCACAGAAAG
>NW_019384496.1:1276625-1326590 GCF_000671375.1 Centruroides sculpturatus | reverse complement strand
TAAAAACCCAGCGAAGTGGGTCCTTGCAGCTAGTAATACCTAAAAGTGAATAGTGTGCAAGTTTTGTCACTGTAGTAAATAGAATGGCTGTACAATTGTTTTTCATCCTCATAATGTTATGTCTTTAGTGTAAAAATTACAACAGCTGATAATGTAAACAAATTGATGGAATCTTTAAAAGTGTACCAATAGAGAAGCTTCTTACTGGTAAAATAACTATAAAAATATATAAAATATGTTTTCTGTAATTTAGTCATATAATTGAACTAATAGATAATGTTAGGAGACTAGAAGAAGAGTTAGCTTGAAATATGAAAAACTTAAATATTGGAAAAAGATGAATCTATATAAGTGCATTTTTTATTTTTTACTGATAACTGAGTGAAGGATTTGTATTTTTTTACTTTTTTAAAGAATTATAAATTTCTAAAAAAATTAGTCTTTTCATTAATGGTTCTGATTTGTCTTAGATGGTGGTGCATAGCTTTAAATGGGTAGCTATGAAGTTATGCATTGTTACTGCTTTCTGGGAGATTCTGCACTGGTGTTTTTGTTTTGTTGATTGTATGCAATATGTTACATCCAGTGAGATAGAATAACATAGTTCTAAATCAGTTACGACTGAAACATGTTGGTGTGTGGCAGTCATGACAATTGAAATGTACAGTACTCCATCTATTCATTACATTTAAGTTAAAGATATCTGAAGATATTTTGCAATTTATATAAAATTCAATAGTTTTTTATCTGTATACTGTGTTAAAAATTAAATTATAAATATTTTAAATTACAGTAGAGCGTTGTTTATCTGAAAGCCGGTTATCTGAAATGTCGGTTAACCGAAAGCATTCCAGTCGGCAAATTTAAATTTTCGCTAGTGCTGTGGCGCTGCAATCTTTGGTTACATCTTGGGCTACTCCAATATTTTTTTTTGTTGGTGTGTGTGTTTTAGCTGGCAGCACTGGCACTTTTGTGTGGTGTTTTTCTGAGGACTGTGTTGTGCTGAATCAAACGTTTTTGATACTAGATCAACTTCTAAAGTATAATTTTTTGTGTTTATATTTTTCAATATATTTATTTTGTTTGTAAAAAATAAAGTAATAATTTTTAACAATACAATAGCCATGATTATTATTTTAAAAAGTTTATGTTAGGCTTAACATTCAACGCGAAGCGACACACAACAGAGAAAAATTTCAACATGGGATAGGTTAATATATTTTTTCCTACATAATTGGTTATCCAAAAAATAAGTTATCCGAACAACCTCAGTCCCCAATTGATTCGGATAAATGACGCTCTACTGTACTGCAGAATTAATACAGATGTGTTAAAATTGTAATAACAACTGATATTGCTGTATATATTTGTGACTTAGTTTGATCCCCTGGCATTTTGCAATGTTCTCCTCCCTGTTGCATTTTATAATTCTTCACATGAACAATCAATATTAATTTTTAAAATTCATCTAAAAAAAATAGTTCGTTTTTAAAATTAGCAGTAGTAAACCTCTGTAATAATTGTATAAACATTAAACAAAATATTAAAAAAACACTAGTAATTACAATTTATAAAGGTCTGATTTTAAGGGATATTAAAATACAATCTTACAATGCAATAGAATAAGTCTTGTGTGTAATAAGACTTATTCTATTGCATTGTAAAATTGTATTTTGTGTGTAATAAGACTTGCTTGTTAAATCTAAAATTGTAAACAAAATGTAAAAATTAAAATTTGGCCGACAGTATTTACATCAAATTATATATAAACAAATTACATTGAAGCTACAAAATTGTCTGTGTGTTCCGTTTCACGACAAAACAAAGACAATTTTGAGGCCTCATTATATTTTATCTATACTAATATTATAAAGAGGTAATGTTTGTATGTAAGTTTGTATGCAGCAGGTAATCTCCGAAACTACTCATCCGATTTAAAAAATTCTTTCACCAATATTTAGAATGGAACTTCAGGGTGGACAGACTGTATATTATTTCGTTAAACATTCATATAAATTAAATGATATCATTTACGGTTAAGGCTTTTATGTCCAACAGATGGCGCTACGAGTACGACGCCCTAAGTTTGCTTTTCTGTGAAATTGAACTAAAGCAGATCATCTTCTATCTATTTATATAAATAAAAATGTAATGTTTGTTTGTTCCTACCGATTCCTTTGAAATTTTGACATAACGCTGCATTCGAATACGCATGTGTTTTTATTTAACATACATGTTGAAATCCAACCCCACTGAAGGGAGATGGTTAGGATTAAGGCTTACGGTAAAGAACTCTGCTTCTATTTATACTATTTTAGATGCGGGTTTTTGCGTTTTTGATTGCGTTTTAATAGGGTACGTCAACAGAATGTACACTAAGAAGAAATTTTTCGAAAAATTCCCCCCACGGGGGAAGTGTTATAAATTTATAATAGACACATTTTGAGCCACAACAACGCGTGGCAGGGTCTGCTAGTTTATTTATATTTTGATTTACAAATTAAAATTAACTTATTTTATATGGTTTGCAAAGTTTAAAGAACTGCTTAAGAACTTCGTCTTTAGGTTTAAAAAAAATCAAAAGATAAAAACTGATGAATAGCATTTGTGCATTCTTTACATTTCTATTATACACTCTCCACACATTAAGTCAACATTTCACTGTAATAGTTTTAATATTCTTACTTCAACACATCAAACAACCTTTCCAGCTCCAGTGATATTTGTCTACACCTCAGCAAAAGTTTTCAACCTCATCGAGGTCTTCATCAGACTACTTTACTTAGGAATTCGAACGCGTTTGGAACGGAACGTATACGATTCAAAATTTATAAATCGATTAAGAATACGTTCCAAACGCGTTCGAATTCCTAAGTAAAGTAGCCTGATGAAGACCTCGATCAGGTTGAAAACGTTTGCTGAGGTGTAAACAAATATCACTGGAGCTGGAAAGGTTGTTTGATGTGTTGAAGTATAACTCCTCTAGTGTTGGAAGACGTTTGGTTCTTAATATTCTTATTATCAACATTGCATCTTTATTTAAATTGTAAAATAAAAACTGGAAGAACTACGTGTCTAAGTACAAAATATCCCAATAACATGCATTAACCTAGTGTTTCTCAAACTTCACCTTCTGGTAGACCTGTTTAATGAATTTTTGTGCATCAATTACCTAATTTGCATAGTTTGCTGTCAATATATTTGCCTAGACTCACAGGGATCTGTGGACCACACGTAATTCAGAAATCTGCTATCCAAATGATCTCAACCACTTGGACATGAAAATTTCTATTCAGCACTACACACTATGCAAAAATTTTCAGTTTTCAGATGATGCTTTCAACGATGTCAAATAAAGAAAGCAGTTAAATATCTCAGAATAGATAGATTTATGGGAGCAGGTAATGCAACACCTGGAAATCTTGCAAGGAGAGATGCCTTCCAGGAAGACTTTCTACAGGAAACTGACTCTATTTAGATGCTAGATTTGTGACCACAAATTGTTGTGATGACACACAGATTTGTGAAGAAAACCTGAAAAACTTCATGTGACCAGCCTATTTGTGAGATGCAAACCTGCAGTGTTTTATCCACTAAGACAATGATGGGGCTAAGCACATAAGGAAGCCAGTATTAATTGCCATGGCCCAGATCCAACTTGTATTTTAAACTTTTAAGTAATTTTTAAAAAATTATGTTTTAATGAAATTATTTAAATTATAAATGTATGTAATTTTTCTTATTAACTTTAGTTAAAATAATTTAACAAATAATGTAAAGGAGTGTTTTAGAAGTTAGACAAAATGGCCATGATGGAAAAATAATTTCAATATGAAAATTTTCCATTATACAATATTTTTTTGGTATTCATTACTTGAAATTCATCCTTAACTAAAATTTTTGAGCCTTATAAAAATTCATTTTGAGGTCATTGTTATAAATAAATTTTGTAGTTTTGGATGTCAAAAAGTCTATTAATTACTATCTGTGCAAAAAATAAAAATAATCATTTACAGCACTGAATTCAATTTTATTTCTATTAATCACCATATTGCATCAAGTTTATAATTGTATATGCTATTCTATGATGATGAAAACATGCTTAACTTAAAGCATTCTTTTAATCTAAAATATTTAATTGAATAATCTATTGCTTTTAGCCCTTAATTTTATTTTATTTCAAGTCTATATCAATTACACACACACACACACACACATATATAATAAATAAATAAATAAATATATATACAGTAGAACCTCCATTATCCGGACCTCTATTATCCGGATTTTCGATTATCCGGATTGTTCAAAATAAACAAAATTTTACGAATTTGCTGATTTGCACTTGGCGAATTACGACAGTTTATATACGTGATGGAATGCATAACTTTTTTTGTTTCAACAACGTCTCACCCATCACAGTGGTCGTAAACTCTTAAATATATTTTACGTAGTAATAAAAATATAACTTGACATACGCATTTATAAATAATTTATATTCAAATTACATCATTTCTACGACCAAGGGCGGCGTAAGGCATGGACGACGTGGGCCACCGCCTATGCCTCGCGGTCCGAAGGACCTCGCGCCTCGAAGGTTTATGCATTACTTAAAAGCCGTGTACGAGACGAAAAAATTTTACTCGTCATAAAACGATAAATAGTTTGTCAAATTTTTATTCATAAAAATGTAGTTTCGACTGCTTTTTATTTTATAAAATCTGTCTTCTTGCCTCACCAGAGGGCCTTTTAAACAATAGATAGTCTGTTAGCGTTGGTCAATAGTAGTCCAAATTCAATAAGAACGTTTGTTTCTTGAAAATTTGATCACAATTTAAATACTGTATTTACTTTTAATATTACCGATATGTCATCGAAAAGAAAACATGTTGTATTATCATTAAAAGACAAATTAAAGTATTTGTTTCGATTATCCGGATTTTTCCTTATCCGGACTACCTTCATCCCCAATTAGTCCGGATAATCGAGGTTCTACTGTATATGTGTGTATGTCTAATTGATATAGACTTGAAATAAATCTAAAATATTTGTTAACTTATCAGTTTAGTGTTACATGACAAATTGTATAGTAGGCCTACTCACTTATATGTATGATTTAATTTGAATTTTCCAAACTATGTAATAAAAATTAATTGGTTCATAAATTATGGTTTTATTTTGTGTGTAGTAATTTTTGGGGAAATTTTGGGTCCTGAAAATATTCTGCATGCCTTTTCATAAGTTGCATTGTACCACATTACTTCTTGCTGCCTGCAGACAGCTACACTTTGTCTACCTTATTGTGAGCAAAAAATCACAAGGTAGAGGTAGCCAAGGAGAAAAATTCCCTGACTTTTTGACAATTTTTTTCATATTTCCTGACTTTCCATGACTTCTTCCAAACACTAATGAACTCTGACTTTCCAGGTGCATAGGAACCCTGCTTATAACAATTCAGCACTATTACACAAAAAGAGAAAATTCATAAAAATATTCAAATTAAGAGGAAGAAAGGGTGAAAAAATACATACGAAGTTTCTGGCTTCTTTTTAGATTTGGCAAAATGTTCATCTAATTGTTGCAATGAATATATTGTACACTAGCATAATTAGAGATTGAAAATGTATAAAGATTAATGTTTGTGGTACTCATCAACATGAAGCAACTTACAATATTGCAACAGCATTCCTCAATGAATAGATAAATGTTTGAAGTATTTCATTGTAATGCATATTATAATACCTCCTAATATTAAAAAATCTAATATTACAAGTTAGCAGTCTTCATTTAGATAATTTTTTTAACCTCTATATTTTTTGTTAAAATGTAGTGATCATTTTTATATAATAAATTTTTTACTACATACATAAAGAAGTGGTTGAACCGTATTGGCAACAGATCACTACATGATTAACTGCATTTGCACTAAAATTTGATTTGTCTGTATCATGAAAAATTGTTTTACATGTAATAGTAATTTATTCATCAGTGAGCAAGTGGATAAAACTACTAAACATTGGTAGTTGGTTCTTGCCTGACAAACAGTTTGGCTATATGGAGTCTTTCAGGTTTCCTCTGAGTCTAGGAGTCATTTTCCTATAGAAAGTCCTCCCAAGAGGCACTTCCTCTTGTCAGATTGTCCTTGTGTTGCATTAATTTATCCCATCAAACCGACCAATATTAATTTATTATTTGAATTGCTCTGTTGCATCTTTTAGCAATATATTTCTTTAATGTTAGTGTATTTTGAATTATGCTATATTCATTACTATATCACACATTTTGTAGGGAAATTAGTTTCATATTAAAAGATTATTTTTATTTAAAATTAAAACATTTGAAAAAACTAAGTCTTCTTCCCACCATGTCCAATCATCATAAACAATAACAATTTTTTAATTGGCTTATCATCAGTGAACACTTTTTAACTGTTTTATACAATTCTGCAGAGGTGTAGCCTACAATAAAATGTCGTCTCTGAAGAAACATTGTCATTGTTTTCTGATGATTGAACATGGCAGAAAGAAGAAAACTTAGTTTCTTCAAATTTTTTAATTTTAAAAGAAAACAGCCAGCCATTTTAATTATTATTTTTTTAAAATCTAATCATTATTTCAATTTTAAATAAATTTTTTCAAACCTTAGTAAAATGCTTTTATAGAAATTATGAGATGTATCCGTGATACATTTGTTTGAAAATTAGTTCCATACATGCTAAGAAATTTGTCACAATAACAAGCAATTATTTATTGTGACATCATCACAATGCTGGGCTGCAATTTTTAATCATATTTTTAATTTAAAATATATGCTCTCCACCTCAAATTAGTAGTGACTTGTCTCTGACATCATACTTTTCCATTAGCAATAGTCATCTATCTAACTCTTTCAGGGGAAAATTTTTGAACTGAAATAACTTGACTTCCAGTTAGCACCAGAAGTTTATATATAGTTAATCAGGGCCTCCTGCTCCCAATCTTTCCATATCTGGTCTCGCTTTCATCTAACTCTGTTGTCAAGTTTAAGGAAAGACAAATGGGCAGACGGATGATAGTGAAAATTCGTAGATCTATAATTTTTTCAAATTGTAGCCCAATAACTCAGTCTCATAGTTTAGAATAAAGTTAATATAGTATTCAAGATAGTGATGGAAGCACACATCCTACAATAACATTATTTATAGGAGACTACTGTGCAGGAAATTTGAATTCAGATAACATTAAACCAAGACAATTTTTAAAAATTTTGTTTTTGTTACCTATTTAATAGAAAAATATTGAAATGCTTTTAACTTATTTTACAAATGAACAGAATGATAAAGAATAGAATTAAAATCATAAAAAAACATGCTCTCTTTAAATTGAAAATATCAACTTTTGCTGCAATAATGAATGAATTTAAATAAAATTTACTATATATATAAACACTTTGGTAATGGGGAGTTCAAAGACTTAACATAAGGATTGTAAATTTGATATTAAAACTGAAAAAATAAGCTGTGATAAACTGTTTATATATTCCATTCATTTTATTTAAAGTGACAGACCAAATAAATAGTTCCAAGTGGAAAAAAGTATGTGTAATGATAATATTTTCTTTAAATAATAAAATCAGAATATAGAATTACTAAATGTATTAATAATTAGAAGAAACACAACAACTGTTACATAAAACTGTGCTCCCATGTTGTAAAAATGAACATGGAGTGTTTTGTTCTTTTTTGACAAGACTATGTCTCATCTCTAAAATCGCACTACTGTCAGTAGCTGCACACCTTACAGGTATGAAGGAGTACATGTCAGGAGTTGCAATTTGGCACAAAGTATTTGGTGCCCAAATCACGTGCACATAAAATAAACCAGACTTGTAGGTAGTCAGAGGACCGAGAACCAGGTCAAAGAAAATACGAAATACTGAGTGTGTTTCTACAAACAGGTGCAAGTGCAAGATTTGCACATGCATTGCTTGTGCTCTCCGAGACATAGTCTCTTCCCAAAAAGGCTTCGCCATTTTACTTGTTTAAATATATCTTCTAATTATGTTTTTAATGTTTTCTTTACCAAACACCAGAAAATAATCAACTTCTACACACATCAAAATATTTCTACCACTTAAATTTATTAGCATGACATCAAATAATGTAATGTAATGTAAAATTCAATGTACTGTACAAGTATTTTTTTTACATTTACAATTATTAATTGCCAAACTTCTAGAATAAAAATAAATGAGTATTTGAAATTCCTATCATACTCAACACTAATAAAATAAATATCAACATCAAAAATACTTACCTCCAATGTGAGCATCTCTACTTGTGAATTCAATTGTACCATCATGAGCTTTCCTAAGATCTTCCTTATATTCCTTATGTTTTCCATCTGAAGTATATTTACAAGCCAATCCAAAATCTACTAAGTACACCTTAAAATAAAATAATTAATAATTAGATAAAAAGCATTTGTTATAATTTATAACAAATGCTTTTTATGTACATGTATTTTTATTTTAAAAATGTTTAATTATATTTTTGTTTATTACATATCTTTCCAAAATCTTAGTACAGTGGAACCTAGTTAACTCAAACTAGGATAAGTTGAAGTCATGTTTACAGACAGTTTCTTTCCCCATCATCTAGCATAAGGCCTTACATGTTAAATCAAACTGGTAAACTTGAATTCATCAAACTGTTTTGACATAGTATTTTCATAAAATCTCTGGAATTTTTAATTTGAATAAAATAATTAACATTCATCTATTGAATAAACTAATCAAACTTTCTATGAAGTGCAGGAACCACATATGACTAAAAATAAGAATTGTATCATGTAATGACAGGCAGAAGGGTGGCTTCCAGACAGTGTGCAAGACCTAAATACTGTAACTGCTATTCAAACTTGCTTTTATTTTTAGCATTTTTTTCTTTTATTTAATTGCTGATGTATTTCTCCAACTAACTGATGTGATAAATAAGTGGATTTTTGATAAATTAATTTAAAAAACTATTATAGTCCAACCCTGTGCACAAATTTCAACATTTGCAATAAAATTATAAAAATATAACAAATCATAAAAAATGGTATATTTTTGATTAAGAAAGAATCAATTCTAGGCACAAAATATTGCAATTAGAAAAATCCTTATTAAACACTTACGAATGAATGGATCACCCATTCAGGAAAATATTTCTCAATAGCTTATTTAACAATTCAGTTAAGTGTTTGAGTTTCTGGACAACACCAAGAGGTTTACATTGACAACAGTTCTATGTAATAAGACCCACAGAAATATTGTATGGATAGTTTATTATGGGTGACTGATAAGCCAATGCACAAAATTTTGATTTTTAACTGAACTTCCATAACTCAAAACTTTTTAACTCCAAGTCCAAATCCCCCCATTGATTAGAGTTAACCAGGTTCTATTGTAATGAAGTGCTTACAAATACATACAAGATAGCTTCAAAAAGTTCCCAGAATTGGTTTATTAATCAAAAGTATGTGTACATCTGACAAATCAAGCAACATGTCCTTCAAAGTATTGTCCTTTGGAAACCACACATTTTTGCCAATGCTGGTGTAGTTGCTAAAAACATTCTTGGAAGCAGTCTCACAACAACACCTGCAATGCAGATGTCACACTCTAACTTCATCCACATTCCTGAAGTGGCATCCCTTGATGGTACCTTTCAACCGAGGGAAGAGGTAGAAATTGCACAAAGGAGATCCAGAGAGTATGGAGGATGCTCCAATGCAATCACTCCATGTTTGGTCAGGTATTACTTCACCAGCAGTGACAGATGCACAGAGGCATTGTCATAGAGGAACACCCAATGTGTCGTTTTCCCCAATGGCATGGACGTTTTAGATCAGTGTTTCTCAAAGTGGGCGATAACGCCCCCTTGTGGGCACTGGACGCTTTCAGGGGGGCAGTAGAAGGCTCAAAGAGAATTGGGGGGCGTTAAGGAAATATAGAGGGGCGACGGCAGACAAATTCTATATATAAAAATTTGACGGAATATATATAAAATGTTGACATTTTATATATTTTTTATTGAAGGTCACAACTTGAATATTTCTAACACATTGACTTTTATTTTAGCTCAGCGTTTCTCAAAGTAAGCAATAACGCCCCCTTCTGGCGCGATGAATAGATCTATGATAGAGGCAGGGTATTGAACGGTGACCAAAGGCAAAATTGGGGGCTGATAAGAGGAAACATTGCGTTTAATGGTTTCCAGATGATGAGAACAATGTACAGTAAGGGCACAAAGTGTGAGATTCATATAAAAGTTTTCCTAAGAATATTTCCAATCCTTTTCTCACACAAGAGAAAATGGGTTAGGGGGCGTTGGGTATAACTTTATGGAACAAAGGGGGCGGTGAATCGAAAAAGTTTGAGAATCACTGTTAGATGGATGGCTTCTCTAAGATGGCAAAGGATGTCAACATGCATCTTATTGACTGCAATCCTCGGGTATAAATTTATAGTAAGTAATCCCTTGGGAGTTAAAGATTTCCAATATGGCCTTCCTCTTACTCCTGTCCTGTTTGAATTTCATGGACTGTGATGAGGTGGGTAACTTCCACTCCGCAGACTGTTGTTTCAGTTGAAGATCATACAAGAAATACCAGGTTTCATCAAACATGATAATGTTGTCAAGAAATTATGAATTCTTATCAGCCAGTTCAATGAGATACCTACACATCTTGCGAGTCTCTCACTGGTCTCACAATCTCACATACAACCAACATTTTCTCCTCAATGTTGATGTCGATTGACAACCACTCCACAAATCATCATCAATACTTTCCCATCCCTCACAAGTGTTATGACAGTCATAAACTTGAGAGTGCTTATGGCAGATTTATCATAGGCATTCTGAAGCATCTTCAAGGTCTCAGAGGATTTTCCCCCAATAACACAAAATTTGATATCTGCATATTGTTCTTCCACAGACACTTTTGCCAGACTCAATTTCACGTCATCTCACTAACACAACCTTCAGTGAATGTAACTGTTGTCATCTTTGCAGCGAGTACAGACTTCTTTGAACACATTTCTCTATTTCTGACATGTTTAGCTAAGATGTGTTATATGTTCCCTTTTTCATTACCTTTAATTGACTAACCCAGCATAATTTCAGAAACTTTTTAAGTCCTTATCATTTGCTTAATGAATCAGTGCAAAATATATTCCATATCTTGTGGTTAGACACATCATGTGACTGTTACACACTGAGGCACCAAGAACACAATAGTCTCTCACTGTGATTCATGTATTTTGAAAAAAAAATAGTTATATTAATGTTTTTTTTTGTGATTTAGTAAGTATTATATAGTGTTGGGAAAGTGTTTATCAAAAAAACTCTGAAAATCTCATATTTTTATTTATTTTATAATGAAAACAAAAAGTATCAATTCTCACAAATTTTGAGAAAGAAAAACATCAACTTCAAAAGTGTTTTGTACAATCTGTAATCAAGTCTGCGGCAAATGAAGCTCTGATTTGCTTTCTTGTATGTGTCTTTTAACTGTCCCAACTAATAAATGTTTTGTCACCAACCCGGGCCATAAATATTTTGGGAAAGACCATCCCCTACCATTGTAAAGCAATTAGCGGTAAGTGGATAATATGTGGATAGTAAAATCCACATACTATCTTTTATGGCTTTCTTTTATGTGGGTTGACTTTGTTTAAGCCAGTAAGTATTTCTTCACCAATCCCAGACCATAAATATTTCGGTAAACACAGTCACTAACATTCTACAGCAAATTAGAGGTAAAAAGACAGATTATTGGCTAATAACATCAATAATAAACTTTTTCTGAACTGTAGTTGGTTAATTTCTTTCTCTGTTATTAGATCAACAAATCATCCACCTGTGAAAACAATGCAGCTAAAATTGATGCTAAATGCCATGTCCCCTTAGGCTACCATCTTTGAAATATGTAAACAATTGCTATAAAATCACTTGTTTTAATTGTTTTTTGACTTCTAATTTGCTAATGAAAAGTTGTTTGACAGTATTTAGACGAGTAAATATGTTTTCAAAACCATTTAGCAATAAATATTCCCAGGAAATTCCACCTTTCAATAGTAAGTCTATAAAAGACTTTCTTGCTGATAATTGGTTTTAAAATTCTTGTTTGCCTTCTATGCTCTAATTGGTCATTTCTATCATAAATGAATCGATATAAACCAATGAGCTGGATTTCAGGCTTCTTGATTAGTGACATGGAGTACAGATGTACACTAGCTCTAAAGTTTCACAGTTATGCATGCTGATCACTATAATACAGTAAGACCTTGCTTAATGTGGGGGGATGCATTCCTAGACAACAAAGCGCTAAATGAAACAGCATTAAATGAGGTCATTTTAACAGAGTAAATAGGGAAAGGAGATCATGCAACCAAAAATAAACAGATTTTACTTTTTTATTATAATATTTTATATTAATTTGCATAACAATATATGTTAAATAACACACAAACAAATGCACACAGAAATGTAAAGTTCATTTTTTGTGATAAAGGTCCTGGCTCTTCTAAAATTATTGTTTTTTGCAAAAAAGTCACGTAGTTTCATTTGTCGCTTTTTTCTTTCCTGAAGCAAATGTCGGTAGCAGAAGATCACATCCAAAACACCTCGTTTTGCTTTTGAACTCCTTTCAAAATCTGGACCATTCACTACAATTTGATCAATGATTTCTGTTTTCATTAACAAAGTTATACTAAGGGCATCTGTAAAGAAATTCTTTGGGTTATTCGTTTTCAGAATCACTGTTTTCCAGTTGCACATGAATTTCTTGTTCTGCCAGTTCTTGAAGATCATTGTAAGTAAGGCTCTCACCAGAAACCAGAGAAACTCTTCAATATCCTGCTCATCTACATCTCCTAGTCCAGCTGTATCGATTAGATTGACAATTTGGTCAACCTAACGATATAGCAATAGGCTCTTCTGGTTGAGAATTCTTGGATACCTTCAGCCATAACTTCTTCCACACTTTGTTCATGCATTTATCAGTTAATTCTTGCCAAGCCAAGTCGCTATTTCCTATGGCATCCATGATGTTATATTTTTTCCAAAATTGCACCAAACATAGATTTAAGGAAAGTATAGTGCTATGTGAGATTCTACTGTCCCATTAAATAATTTTTTTTCCCTAAACTTTTGTAATAAAATAATTAATATAATAAATGAAACTTTTCCACATAATAGTTACCAAAAAAGGGAAATGTGTCACTTCCAACATAAGGGAAGTTGAATATCCTCTCTCATACCCCTGATCACAAAATTTAGGCACAACACTGGATGTTTGCCCCCTCTAAACATCCCCACATCCCATTGACGTGTGGAAAATCCATCATTTTAATTGGATGAAATTATTAGAATATAGCAGATAATTTCCTTTGATCCAGGAGTTTGTCGGAGATCTTCGAGGATTCAAGATCTACTCCGTAATCATACTCCAAGAGTCGGTGCCCTGCCAAAAGCCTTCTTCAACAAAAGGTTGCCACACCACGAGCCAGAGAAATCCATCACCCACTGATAAAGAACTTAAGCCGCAACCTGACCAGAATCATAGTCCGATCATCCCAGGATTTCAACTTCTGGCAAGAATATCAAAAGCTACATCTTCAAACTAAGATGCAATAGTATAACTTCGAGATTAATGTAAACTCTCTCTCTCTCTTTGCCAGATAGGTCTTGAATAGGTACTGTAATACGTTTTATTTCCTTTTATTAAACATTTTTGTTATTATTTTAACATGGTCTCATTCTTCACTCAAATCCGAACTAACATCCCCTCCACTTACTTGTGACCTTCCCACTCGAAATTCCTCTCAAACGACAACGAGCATGCCTAATGCTATACAAGGTCTGTTCAAAAAGTATCGAACCTTTTTTTTCCCCGCGTAAACCAATGATGCGCGAGAGGCCTCCTTCGGTGGAGTTGTGGAGGGGACAGTCATGCACAGCCCTGAATTTTTTCCCGCCTGCAGGAAGCGTCAGTTGTTGGCAATCGGCCTATGAGTGAGGTCATGTAGTGCGCTCTCGTCGGATTCCACTAAGCTGGAAAATGACTGAACAACGTGAGCAGCGATATTACATCAAATTTTGCCAAAAACCTTGGCGATACCCGAGTGTAAACCATTCGCAAGATTCAGTAGGCTTTCGGGGACGATCCTCGAGGCCAAAAAAAGCGCGGCAGGTCCGCAGCAATATCAAAGGTCATGTTGACAGTTTTTTCGACTCTCGTGGGGTGGTGTGTCGTGAGTACGCACCACAAGGCCAAACCATCGCAAAGGAGTACTACCAGGAGGTCCTTCGTCGTCTTTCCGATACAGTGCGACGCAAACGACCGGATCTGTGGTCGATCAAAACTTGGCAGCTCCATCGTGATAACGCATCCGCCCATTCTGCGCATCTGATTCGGGCTTTCGTCGCCAAACACAATACTCCTGTGGTTCGTCACGCTCCGTACTCTCCCCACATGGCTCCGTGTGACCTTTGGCTATTTCCCAAGCTGAAAATGCCGCTAAAAGGAACCCGAATTTAGTCGAGAGAAGACATCGTGCGGAATGCGACGGACCGGCTGATGGCCATTCCAAAAGATGCGTTCCAGCAGTGTTTCCAGCAATGGCAGGAACGCTGGGAGAAGTGTATACATTACCAAGGAGACTACTTTGAAGGGGATTAGGGTTTTGTACCTCAAAGTCAATAAATTTATTTTTGCCGACCAAAGGTCCGATACTTTTTGAACAGACCTTGTATCTAGGCTGATGTCAGGAAAAACAAATTGGCATGGGTTTCTCACAAACTTCTGCTCTTCTATCAATGTCTTAGGAAGCCATCCTACGACTCCATGAGCCAATCTTACCAATTGCACCGCAGATTAAGAAGTGGAGAGACTAACCCAGACTCTCTATCCACGGCTAGCCCCTCACAACTATGACGAATTGCCACCTTTTACAGATTGGTTTGTGTTTGAAAATAATCAATGAAGTGTCACAATAATTTGAATTAGTGTAAATTTTGGGTTTTTTTAAGGCTTCAAGTAGACAGCGTTATATTGAATCAGCATTAAGCAGAATCTTACTGTACTTCAGCTAACTTTGCTGTCCTCTCAATAAATAAAAATTTACCTACAGATTTGAAATTTTTTGAGTGCAGTCTTTAGAGACTTGAAAGAAGATACTGAAGATGCTATTTTTCTACATTATGAAGTCGATAAACTACATAAATTTAAAAATTCGTGGACCACTATCATCAGCCGCGCATCTAACTGTCAGATATCATGTTCAGTAAACTGTAGGCTGACAATACTAATTGCTCATCGCTTGTCTAACACTGTGTGTGTAGCGTCAGCTGTTTTTATTTTAAAATCGTAAATTTGCGGCCACTGATTATCAGAAATTATGACTGTTTCTTTTATTTTCATACTTTTCTTTGTTTATAACGTTTTAATTACATTTATTTTCCTGTAATTAGATATGATATAGCTTTAAAATAAACAGATCAGGTCTCACTTGCCGATAGATTATCTCAATTTTCACTGATTGTCATTGGTTCCTTTGTAATTGGAGAGGAATAGATCGTGTTTCAAAGTCCAGTGTTAAGTGTTTATTGCTTTTGCAGTAATCTGAGTAGAAAGGGAGAACTCAACTCATTTCTATAATAAACCACCAAGTGTTTTATTACTGTTTAAACAACTGCTTCCCATTTGTTATTTTTAGTAATCAGAGAGGGGTAGATGGTGTGTTAATGTCAGTAAAAGTTTATTACTTTTGCAACAGGGTGTCATATGAGCTGCCACCCACTCCTCACCGTTAATGACAACAACGCGCTAAGCGTCTTATTACTATGTAAACAAAAACTCCCTTCCCTATCAGAAGTGGGTCAGATGTCAAGGTTATTGTTTAATTGTATTGAACAGAATGTTGTCCTTAATATTTAAGAATCAGTTTTGTCAGAACTGTTTACTGTTAATACCTTTCTTATAATTTATTTCTGCTTCGGTTATAAAATTGTTTTTATCATGTTTTAAATCAATTTGTTATAAATTATACTTGTATAAAGTTTATGAATTTAAGTTGCAATGAACATTTCATTGTTTCAAGAAATATTTATTCATTATACAGAGTTCAAGTTTGCAAAAAATGTTTTCATATCTCTTCTTCGTCATTATATATATATATTAATAAAATATATTGACATTTTATAAACAGATCTTATTGGATTGTATTTGTATTCGATTTTTTTTATTATATTGCATTTTTATTCATATTATATTTGAATTGACCTTTTTATAATTTGTAAATATTCATGGATCACATTATATTTCATTCACTTAATTCTATACTACTTATGTAAAAACTGTTTTTATATCATTTAATTTACTTGCATTTTATGTTTTGTCATGTTTAATGTTTTTAATTAGCTATTTTAAGCTAATGTGAACTGACCTACGAATGGCAGCTTCCCATGCATCACATAGAATTTCTACAGGAAAGCCATCATTGCAGGTGTAAAGTTGCCTCTAAAGTTGTTTATCAGTGGGAAAGATGCCATTCAGGAACCATTTTCCACACCTGCATTTCTCTCCTCACTGTTTTTCCTTCTGAATTTGATTTTCCCCTCCCCTTTTTGCAAACTCACCACTTTATTATTTACTGATTAAGTTTTGCAAGTTCAAAGACAAAACAGGAAGTGTATTGGTTTGTTATTATCCAATAAAACATTAGGAAATTTCCTTGAACATGATTTGTTAAAAGGTGTTAGCTACACTATTGTCTACTTGCTTGCTTGAGCATTCTTGTTGGTCACACCCTGCATACAGCATATTGGTCATGAATTGTTACCAAAAAATATCAGAATCGCAAATCAGAGATGATAAATATATCTAAGCAACCAATCTGCCAGCAATGCACATTAATGTCAAGTAACAGTTATGATAATTATTATGTCTATTAACTGTAATGTCATCAATATTTTACACACATTACAGTATTTTATGTAAACTGTTTTAACTGGAATTATATTTTCAATAGAAGGAAAAATTTTCTCTCTCTGAGCTTAAGATAAAAGCTTGCCTTTAATTAGTATTAATCTAATCTATGAATACTTATATCTATTATATTCTACATAATTATTTACAATTTAAAATATTTTTATATTATATCCATTTTGATATAAACACTTATGTATCAAAAATGCACAATTATCTAGTCCATAGACTATTGATTGGATAACAATAAAAGAATATATAAGCTTATAAACAGGTCTTTATGCTTTATACATATATATATGTACAGTCATATCATACATCAATCAATATTTAACATTTTTTGGCTATCTTGCTATTGATCTATCTTATCCATAACAAAAATTTTCAAATCCTTTCTAAAAACAGTTGGATATTATTTGTTAATTGCATATTATATTTATATATCATCACTGAGTGGTTTTAACTGGTTAATTAAGCAGTTGAATATTTCCAATAATCAATTAAAATTATTAAATTTTATTTTAACTTTTTTACAAAATAACTGAACTAGGGGCTAGTATGCTCTTAACAAGCTGTCAGTTAAGAGGAATTAAAAAAAGAGACATAGATTGAATGGGAGAGAGCTAAAATAAGAGAGATGGAAAGAACAATGTACAGAAGGGATGTGAATTTCTGAGAAGGATTTCAAGAATAAAGTGCTAAACAGAAAAAATTCAGAGAGATTTTATCTAGTGCATAGAAGTGAACTGTAAATAGGAAGGATTACTAATTGACAGTTAAGTTTTTCTTGGACTATTAGAAATATGCAAAAAAATAAGAAGTAAAAGCAGAGGATTTTGAATCCATCGGTGTTCCTTAGAATAATAGAACTCTGTCTGTTTGAAAGTTTTAAAATTTTAAAGCTTTGAAACATGTTAAAAAAATGTCTGGATGAGGCATTCTTGAAGTCTGCACTTAGAAATAAATATGAAGATGAATGTGCAAGATCCAAAAATACTTGAGAATTAAACTGTGTGAAATTATAGATTGTTTGGACTCTGAAAAAGCAGTTTTGGTTAATTACAACTATTGACATTTGGAATCATTCTTAGGACTGTTACATGATCCACTATTCTAGTTTATAAAGACGTTATCATTTAAAATATACAAATTATAAATATTAAATCTTAAATAATTTTTATAAACTCAAAAAAAAAATATTTGAACTAACTTTAAATTGATTTATATCTTAATAAATCAATATAAAGTTAACAAAGTTGATTTTAATTGTATTTTTAACATGACAGGCTTACATGGATTTATTATATTGATACATTATGATAAAAACTGAAATCATGCTAACTATTAAAACAAAAAATATTTTAATGTTTTTACATTCTATCAGCATTAAAAACCAAATACAAATTAAATTTTCTTCTTTAACTGGCATATTAGAATGTTCCAGTTAAAAGGAAAAACTTTACGTAAGAACTTAAATTCAATATTTCCAAAACAATAAAAAATTGATGCATTAATTACATAGCTATATTATATCACAAAACAATACACAATATTTAATTAAATATAATTAAAGTTATTATAAAAACAAACTGCTTTTTCAAGTAGTCAAAATAATATTATAAGAAAGAAATGCTTCTTATACCTAAAATAGTAGTTTATATTCAAGTTTTTATATATTTAATGTGTTGCATTTTATATTTTTTATATATTTTNTTTTATATATATATTTATATTTTTAATTTAAATACATAAATTACCCTATTCTCATTCCCTTTTCCATATCCAAGAAGTAAATTTGAAGCTTTTACATCCGCATGAATATATCCAAAACTATGGATGTATTCTAATATATCTATCTATAAAAAAAAAACATGTATGTAAATAACACATGATTGTTATAAACATTTTTAAATATTATTTTTTTTAAATTGAAAATAATTTTAAATTAATCTTCATTTCTAATGAATTATTTTTAGACTTCTAATTTAGCTAAACAGAAGAATACCAATATTCTAATGTTTCATTTAGTATTATTATGGTGATGGTAGTGTATATACTACAGAACTTATATACCAATGCTTAGTACTATGCTTTTCCTGTAAAAAACATCCACTAAATACAAAGTTATGTCTATGATGTATGTGATTTTGTTTTGTTTACTAATAAATGTGCTGTTTGGTCTGTTGTGGTGGATTGTTTTGTCTGATTGTTGCATGATTACAGTATATTTATTTTGTGTGTGTGTGTTGTTTTCTATGATCATCTGAGGGTGTATATTTGTAGTACGATTCCTGAATGTACAGTAGTTTGTGTGCAAACTTTAATTTATTATACTTGCTATTTCCTTATGTTAATGTAAGTAATCTGTTTGTGTTAAAAGCTTCAAACTGAATATGATGTATTGTATAGGCATGTACAACACATCATATTCATGTAGAAAATGTCATAATGTGACATTTTCTACAAGTATCACCTGGGGAATGTTGTGTCTGAAGATGTGCTTTGTGGTTTCTTGTATTTGTGACCTGATCCTATATGGCCATTGAATCCTTCTCTTTCTCCACAGAGGCACTCATAAGTTTGAAAATTATTCCACAAATGTCAAACGTGAACTACACACTCAGCCACATCATTACTGATGATAACACAACGTGTCCATGACACTGTTCTTTACAGCAGATGCATGACTACTAATGAAGTGGCAAATTACATCCACATCAAAGTCTGTGCAATTAAATTCCTAAACAACTCTTGGAATCACACAAACAGAATTGTCTGGACATCTATTGATAGCTTTTTGGATTGTTGATGAAAGTAACACCTTTAGAAACCTGATCACTGGAGACAACATCTGAATCCATCAATATAAGTCAGAGAAAAAATGGCAGAGCATGAAATGGAAATATGCTGGATTATCAGTCAACAGAGAATTCAAAAACCAACCAACATTAAAAAAAACAATGCTGTGTTTTGGGACACTAAAGCAACAATACTGAAACATTATCAAAAAAGGAGAACAGTAAACAGTGCTGATTATAGTAACATTCTTTACAATGAACTAATCTGTAATTCAAACAAAATGGCAAGAAGCTCTCTGAAAACAATGTTACATGATAATGCCTATTTCTATTCTTCTGACCTAAACTGTGGACTCTCTCAAACAAATGCATTTTGATATATTGAAATATCCTCCAGCTAGTCCTGTCCTTTCTTGTTTAGAGTATCATGCTTGATCAACTCATAACAGCCTTAAAAGGCTACAGATTTTCTGCAGATCAACACTTGAAGGAAACAGTATATATCTTGCTTACCTCTCAACCAAAAATATTTTATTTAAAGGAAGTAACAAAACTTGTGCATCAAGGGGCCAAGTGCATTGAAAAGCAAAGGTATGTTAAATATGTTAAATACACAGATTAAAATGTTCAGGTAATTATTAATACATTGCAATATATTAAATCTGTCTATAAGTATTTTAATTCAACTGAACAACAAACAGATCAACTGGATAGAAAAATAAACTAAATAAAAGCTTTTTATTCATGTAAACACACTAAAAAGAAAAATTTGCTTTAGCTTTCACAGTATTTTTGATATTATGTGGACAAAAATAAAAGAATGGGTCATTCATGTTTAGAAATATTCTTAGTTATCTTTTCTATCAATTGTATGGCCAAAAATAAGAATACTGTGAAAACTAAAAAATTTTTTTTCACTTTTCAGTGCATCTATATGAATAAAAAGTATTTCTTTAGATTTTTTTAATTTTCTTGTTAATTTTATACATGAAACACTATATTATCAAAATTTTTCTTAGTTTAGCACGTAATTGGAAAGTGGGTAAAAAGTTGAGTTACAAGATTTTATTATATAGACAATATGACTGAAAGGAGCAAGAGTTTTCCTATGTGAAGCACTGTTATTGGATTTTTACAAATTTTAATTTTTTGCTAATTACTAAAATTGTAAAATCTAAAAAGTGTATTGTCATCAGGAATATGTATGCAAAGTGTCAACTAGATTGGAAATTGAGTGAAAATTGAGTTACTTTATCTAGACATACAGACAAAGTTAATAATTATTTTGTGCATGCAAAGAATAATAAATAACAGTTTTATTTTCTACATTAAAAATCTATGTATGTATGAGTGTCTAAATAATAAATTTTATATATATAATGAGTATAACTGAAAATTAAAGTTAAAATTATATAATATTCATTTTTCAAGATTTTCAATAAAAATAGCACACAGATTTTGCAAGATATTTGGCAGTTATATGTATCTATTTTATTAACTTAACATAAAACAAAAAAAATGTACGTACTATTTTAATTCCCAATGAAAATACTGTTTTAACAGGAAAAAGTTTATTATTCCTTTCTAAAACCTTCTGTAGATCTTCTCCAAACCTTTCCATTACCATGAAACGATACTTCACTCCTTTTATTTCATGAGAACCAGAACTTATAAACTGTGGCATTCCAAGAAAACTAAGTTTCTTCTGTTTCATCCAATTGTCAACTGAATTTTAAGAACATTAATTATTATAATTACACTTTATCCCTTTCACCTCATGAAAATACAGTAAAATCTTGTTTTAATGGACTGCAGAACAATGGATTTTTTCTCCAGGTCCTGCCAAATCAATATAATTTTTCTTCTTTAGCAGACTTGGAATAACAGATTTTTTCTAGCTCCATCTTTGGTAAACATCATATTTTTTTCAATCTTCAATTATTAATTGGATATTTCTGGACACTGAATTAAAAAAAAAATACATTGAATGCTGTGCAAGCTAAGCATATAATCATCACAGTTCTTACTGCTAATGTTGCAGCCACACATTAGTGCCCACCTGTAACATTTTGACTAGCGGAGGGAAACTACTTTCGGTTTTACACTTCCAGATATGCAAACATGTGCAACAAAGGTATGCTGCACCTTCGTTGCAGACACGTGTTTTACTGGGAGTGCAAGAATCCATTGTTCGAGATATAACAGATTTTTGGAACAACAGAGAATTTTTAGTGCCCTGAGCAATCTGTTAAAACAAGATTCTACTGTATTTCAAATTTTAATATATAATGATTACAGAATTATTATATAATTTACATAAACTGAAATTATAATCAAAAACATTATTTAATTTGAAAGAAATTGCTAAGATTTATATTTTAAGTTAAATGTTTTAATCATTATCTATATAGAATGTTCTGCTTAGATCAGTGTTTCCCAACGTGGGGCCCACGCCCCACAGGGGGCAATTGGATTGCTAAGGAGGGCAATTCGAAAATGGACTTGTCCAGAGTTTAAGTTAACCGTATAGCCGCTGTATATGTTAGGGAGACATAAGAATTTTAGAAAGGCTTAGATGGGGCATAGCACAAAAAAGGTTGGGAAACTGGCTTAGATGTATATTAACCCCTTTAGTTTCCAGCAATTTTTGATATTAATGTAATTAAACATAAAAAATACTTAAAACTGAAAAAAAACGAAAGAAATGCGTTAATTTTGAAGAAAAAGCTTCAAACTTTATTTTCCTTTGTCTAGCCTTTCTGCGAAATTTGACACCGATGAGTCATTGCTTACACAGCTGGATGACCTTGAACACAGCTGGAGTCAGATTTCCCGGGACATTCTCATAGAAGTCTCGGGAGGACAAGGGTTTAAAATAGGGCGAGTTCTAGTGACCCATATATTTTTAAATAATTTTAAAAAATTCAAATTTTAATTGCAATTTCCGACCCCCCAACTTAATTAAACGTGTATATAATAAAATCTATTAATTAAAAAAATTAAAAAACTATTGGAGGTGGTTTTTGACATCAGAAAGCAGCTTTAAATAACTTTACCAAAGGAAAATCCATGCACTACAACTTAGGAACCATGAAATAAATTTGATAAAAAACTCCCATTAAAAAACAATTAAGCCTTGATCGAGCCTTATCAAAGGCTCATTAAAATCGCGATAAAAGTTTTTTGCGCGGGTAAAAATTTTTGAAAAAATTTGGAGACTTAAAAATCATTCCAAAAAAAAAAAATTTTAGGGGGCCAAAAGGACCTAGTTTTATGTAAGGCTATGTAACCTGCCCGCGTTAACTCGGGTGAAGAACTTAAGGCGTTAAAGAGAACTTTGTAACATACACAGTACGTGTCTTAATGGCAGAATATGAGCAGCAGTGTAAAGAAGTTCTGAAATTTATTTATAAATACAGCACATTTTGGTGTGTTGTACATTTACATGAAAGATCTATATCTCCCATAGTGTCAGAATCATCAGTTGCCATATGAATGTTACATCATCAAGTGTTCTGCAAAATTTACAGTTCATGATGAATGTCAAGAGCTGTTTTTGCTGAGTACAACCTTAAAGCAACAGTAAATGTTCCAACTTGTATGTCTATTATAAAATGGAACAAGACATTCAGATGCAGAATGTTTACTACCAATGACTAGTAAACATGCCAAGCTAAGATGTCTGAGGAAAATGTTGAGCAGATTCAACAACTGTTTCAAGAAAACCTGAGTAAATCCAACATGCAGTTACAAATCCTAACAATAACAGTGCAGTGAACAGGGTATTCCATGAAAGATAGCATTTACACGAATACAAGAACAAATGCATCAACAAGTGAAGCTGGAAGACAGTACAGCAGAAAAAAACTATGAAAACAATGTTGCTAACAACACATTCCTAGACTGAGTATGCTTTTTAGAATCTTTTTTAGATGGGGAATATTGCCTCACAATATTCCCCATCTAAAAAAACTACACTGTTATAACCAGGGCTGTGGAGTCGGAGTCGTGGAGTTTTAGTCAAAGTCATCAAAGAATCTGCTGACTCAGACTCCTTTTTACTTTTCAAATTTCTTATGTATATAAAATGGAAAAGTATTGGAATCATGTCAAATTTGACCTTCCAAGCTTTTTACAAATCTACACATTTGGAGACCTCCCAAAACCTAAAAAATGTCAATTGAAGGGGAAAAATTCATGTGCATGTGTGTGTTGACGTATAATTTGTTTAATTTCTTTATTCTCTGTTCTGAGATATTAAACAATATCTCAGAATGGGTAATGTTTAAGAAACAAAATTTGGCACTGTAGCTTGTGTATAAAGGGACATTAATGCTATTAAATTTTGATTCTTAATTAAAGGCCAACAGGGTGGAGACAGAAGGGGTCATGTGTCATATCTCCAATGCAGTTGAACTTAATGAATGTTTTACTCGTTATTAATGTTCACAATTTTTTAAAAATAAAACTCGTCTCTACCCTCAAAATTAAGCATTTTGTCATTTTACAATAGTACAGTAAAACCCGTTAAGATGTTAGAAAGAGTTTGGGGGGACAATTTAGTTCAACTACTTTGAAGCTTAATAACTCCTGTGTTAAACCATCCGACTCCAATTTAAAAACCACAGAAGTTATTAAGCTTCAAACAGGGTGAACAAAATCAAGTCCCCCACACACAGTCTAACATCCATACATAAAAAAAAATCTTGAATCTGTTGCATATCTCAACATTTCAAAGTGGTCAGAGTCCAAAAATGCTCTGTTATATATAACAACTGAAAAAAGTAAAAATTATCAAATACATAGTTATATATTGACTGTCATTACTTAAAAGATTCTTTTAGCTTTGGAATAAAAAGTTTCTACGTTCTATCTTTATTAGAACTCTATTTATTGAATATTTTATTCTGAGGTCACATGATGACTCAGAATTTCTGGGTCTATTTTGGTAACAAGTTCGCCCCTGGTTGGAGTTGGATGGTAAAGCAGTCAGTTACAGTCAGTTGATTTTTACACAACTCTACAGCCCTGGTTATAACTGTTAACAATAAGATATGAAAATCTGCACATTGTACAGGAACACAAACAGCATTTCTCTAAAATGCAATGTTTGATGTGCGAATCACAAAAGACAAAAGTCGTTACTTCCTTTTTGCAGATGCCACAGTAACTAGGCAAATATACATGAAAGTGTTACAGAAGTATTTTGTGCATCAACTTTATGGAAAAAAGTTTTCCAAAAACATAAGATCCCATGATGTCCACATATTCTTGGAACAACACTTCACTGCAGGATAGAAAGGAAAAAAATTTATCATCCATTGCATGCCTCCCAGATCACCAGACCTAACACTACCTGACTACCCTGTGGAGGTTTATTAAGAACTATATATACACTATACCAGTGTATAATCTAGAAGACTGAAAATAATTTGTGCTACAGTCAACAACATGATACCATAAATGCTTCTCAACACAGGTTGAGGTAAAATAATTGTTGGCCATTTGTCATGTCACCAAAGGAGATCATGTTGAAGTTTAATAAACATTTTTTAAATTTTGAGATTTTAGTATCTAAAAGAATATACGTTGCGAGTATATTGTAGTAGATTCAGAATGTATAACTTTTTATTAAAAAATAAGCAAAACACACTGTATATAATGAATAAAACTAGAAATGGGTTAATATCACTTTTCTTGGATATTTGAATAATCCAAATACATGATGAACTTAATTATCTTATTTAACTTAGTTAATAATTTATTTAACATTTTTCTTATTTAACTTGTTTTATTTATTTCAATATATTAATAAATTAAGAAAGTAAAAAGTAAAAAAAAAAACAAAATCTTACTAAATTTTAAGAAATTAAACTTCAAACTTTTAATTTTGAATTTTAAAATAGTATGTTTTAGTAAGTATCACTTTAAAACACACTATCTGAGATAGATAGTTTTAAAGTATTAAAACTACCTGTCTCAACTACAATATATTAACAAATAATGTTCAAATAGTGTTCTCATTCTAACCTACTACAGATTTTTATTTAAGAAAACAAGCATTTGAAAATATTAAGGATCTAGTCTGCTTCTTTTCTTGTCACACACAAAATAGAAGTGTCAAAGAGGCATCTCCAGTTTTACTTGAGGTGTCTTTATGCAATGGTAAAGACATCGCCACTGATGACAAAAAGAAAAATCAAACAAATTTGTTTTAATTTCAAAATGTTGTTTTTTAAAAAACATTCATGATGGCAAATTTGTTATTGGACCATCTGCAATATAATTGCTGTGTACATGTTAATGAAGGTGTTTATTAGTTATTCAAATTTTTTATTTTAGTTTGCTCCCCCTTTGGATACTTCTGCATCCACTGACTGTGCATATGGTGTGATATTGGAGGTATACAATTTGAATTTAATTTTTAGAAATATAATATTCAAGATTTCAAATCCAGAAAATTTTCTGTATGAGTATTTTCCCATCTCTAACTAAAACTTTTAACTAAAATATAAACTGTTAAAATATTAAAATAAATAATTTTAAAACTTTAGAATTTTCCAATAAAATATTTTTCATTAAAATAATTTATATAAGGACAATGCAAAATTAAAAATTTAAATATCACACATACTTAATTCAGGTTTTCCTACTCTATGATAAAAATGCATTTCAACAAATAATGGTCCATTAGCATGTGGTTCCTGTAAAATAAAAGCAGACTAAAAATCCTAGCATTTAAAAATTTTAATAGTAGCTTAAAAAATATAGGTCTATAAAAGTAAAAATTTTTAGAATTAAAATGTTAAAACTTTGAACATATTGAAATTAATAAATAAAGTCAACTTTACTTATCCAATATAATGCACAATAATTTTTAATTTTATCTTTTCTATTAGGCAGTCACCAGTTTTAGAAGACACATACAAATCATACTTCAGACATTTAGTAATATAAAATAAACATTTACAAATAATAAAATTATTAGAGCAAATACACTATCTTAAATTTTAATAAATAAATAAATAATAATAATTGAATATTTCTAGTTATTTTTAAAGTACTTAAGCAAGCTTTTTCATATATTTCTATTTATATAAATATTAAATGCATACAAAATCAAGTTCAAAAGATTCTAATCAAAGAACACAATTGTTATTTAACTGCTTTCAAGTTCTACTTTTTTCTAAAGTTAAAATTATATCTGCCATTACAGTATTCTGAATCCCATAAAAAAAAACATTCATTCATTCCAGAATAATAATTCAAATTGAAACAATTCTGTATCATCACTGCTAAACTTATGGCAGTATTTTCTGTGTTTTTTTTTAACAACACATTCAATCCACATGATGAAAAAATCAGCCTATGGTTGAATGTAATCTTTTAAACCACGGGTTCCAAACCTATGGGTTCCGACCCAGAAGGGGGTCGCGACCCATAGGTTGGGAACCCATGGCGACCCAGAAGGGGGTCGCGACGGGTTTTCTGTGGGGTCGCCAACTTATGCGGTAAACTAACGCAAAATTTTCACTATAATGCAATATTTATTTTTAATGGTGTCTTAAAGTTTGAATAATTTCATATATTTTTAAAAAATTAAAATAAGTGTAATCTGGGTACGCTATTCTGTCATAGTTGGTTGAATCATGTGTTGAGAGTTTTGAGAGGAATAAATTAAATGTTGAGAATGACATGAGGTTGGCGTTAACATAATCTCACACGCGAATTTTGAGGCTGGTTAAACCCCTTAACGCCCGACTGATTTTAATTATGACGTAATCAAGCATCAAAAATACATAAAAAAAATACTTAAAACTGAAAAAAAACGAAAAAATGCGTTAATTTTGAAGAAAAAGCTTCAAATTTTATTTTCCTTTGTCTCGCCTTTCTGTGAAATTTAACACCGATGAGTCATTGTTTGCACAGCTGGATGACCTTGAACACAGCTGGAGTCCGATTTCCCGGGGCATTCTCATATACGTCTCGGGAGGACAAGGTTTAAAGTAGGGTGACTATGACCGACACGGATATTTTTAAATATTTTTAAAAAATTAAAAATGTTATTGCGATTTCCGACCCCCTAATTAATTAAATTAATATATAAAAAAATCGATTAATTAAAAAAATTAAAAACTTTTGGAGGTCATTTTTGACATCAGAAAGCAGCTTTAAATAACTACCGAAGAAAAATCCGTGCGCTACAACTTAAGAACCATGAAATAAATTTGATAAAAAACTCCCATTAAAAAACAATTAAGCCTTAATCGAGCCTTACCAAAGGCTCATTAAAATCGCGATAAAATTTTTTCGCGCGGGCAAAAAATTTTGAAAAAATTTGGGGACTTAAAAAACATTCCAAAAATTGAAAAAAATTTTTTTTGTCAAAAGTGGCCTTAACTCCCAAATTTTACATAACGCTATGTAACCTTGACGAGTTATCTCGTCAATGGGTGTTAATACATGCAATTTCAACCATTTCATTAAATTAATTATTAAACATAATTTAAAATAAAATTATACTAAAAAACTAATTTCATTGTTTTTTAATTACCTTATTAAAAATACCTTTTTCAATTGTATCGGGGTCGCGGGTCACTTGGCTTTTATAAAAAGGGGGTCGCCACCCGAAAAAGGTTGGGAACTGTTGTTTTAAACTCAAGCTAATCCTCTCAAAAAATATTATGAGCTATTGTCAAAACTAAGATGAAATTCAACAAGAAATATCTTAAGCAGCAAACCTGTTTCTGTATGTTGTAAATTGCAAATTCAAAACCAAAACTAATGAGTTAACCAATGAGATAGAACAACAGTGCAAATAGCAGCATTTACATCACCACTTAATGAAACTCATTAATGTAAGGAAAGCCATGATAGTTGCAGGGTAGAAGGCAAAGCATACCATACAAGCATAGTAATTATACCACAGTTGTGTGTTGCTATCAATTGTACCAACAGTGACAAGACAGCTCAGGAATTACATTTCACTAGTAAAATATTTATTTTGTACACACTACACTTTCTATGTTTGATAAAATTAAACATTTTATCAAGCATAGATTAATTTAATAAAAATAAATTTAAAATATCTAACTTACTTTAAATTTTTTTAAACTAGATAGGTTTTAAACGATTAGAAATGTTTTGGAGTGAAGCATTACAAACAGATATATCAAACGATGAATTTCATAATGGTTCATATCAGTGATATGTTCATCAGATTCCATTCTTATGAAAATGAAATTTAAAATAAACATTTTTCTTTGTCAGGTTCCCATTTGCTGATGAATCCCTTCTTAAGAAATGGCTAGAAGTTATACAACACAATTATTAGAAACCAAATAATAATAATAGAATTTGTTCATCTCATTTTCAAGAAGAACGCTTCAGTTATAGCATCCTTTCTCAAAGTGGGCGATAATGTCCCCTTGTGGGCACTGGAGACTTTCAAGGGGCAGTAGAAGGCTCAGTGATTAAATATGAGTTTTATTTCTTTTCATTGAAACATTCTTTGGTCTCAGAAATAGAATATGGGTCACACTCTATCTATCCTATCCATATAATAATGCATGTTTAAACATTATATTTGCAATAACTGTTTTTAAGATATGCAACAGATGGTAATGTAAAAAGGTAAGTTAAAAAATATGGGGGCACTAGATTTTTTTTAAATCTCAAAGTGGGCAATGGTCAAAATAAGTTTGAGAACCTGTGAGTTATAGTAAAGGAAGAAGATATTTACAACCAAATTCCATTCCTGTAATTTTTTCATTTCCTCCACATCTTCAAGAAACCCCTGCAAGAGCATTCAGAAAGAAAAACATTTAAAGATGCTATTTCAAAAACTTCAAAGTAAAAATTGCAAAGTTAGAATATAAACTATCACTCATGTTTGCTAGCCAGAATTTCATCATTTCCAAAAGCTAATAATCAATTGAATTGTACTGTACAGATATATTTCCATTTAGATTTCTATCAAAAACATGTAGAAAAACAAGATTAATATAATAATAGATAATATACAAAATATTTTAAAATTTGATCATTCTTACATTCCACAATATGAACCATTAACAAATTATTCTGGAAAAGTATTAAAATAGCTAGAAATATTGTAAAACCAAATAATAATAATAATAAAAGCTTCGTGCTACATGTTTTCCTCCACGAAGCTTTTGTTTGGAAATAAAGTAATTTAACAGAGGAAAACTGATGTTTATAAAAGATCAAAATAGTCTGAACATTACCTCATTGGATTTTATAAAATTATGTTTGGTTGCTGAAAAAGTTCTCAGAAAAACCTTTCCAGTAAGAATAAAACCAGGAAACAATTGATTATAAAGTTGCAATACAAAACAATAAATTTAATTTCAAATATCATCTTTCATGAAAGTGAGCATCTTTTCACTGCAGCTGAGTTGTATAGATATCCTTTGTGAAGATTTTCATTACTCACTAGAAGAAAGCGTTATTGAAATCATTTTTTACTATTCATATTAACTCTGTGTGTCAGATTGAAAATATTAAGCTTACAGATGCACAAGTAAAATAAATATTTACAAAAATGATTGTATTTAAAGAACAGTGACATAATATATCATTGTTCTTTAAATATGATATACACACATGTTTTTGCTTCGCACTGTAAAGTTGTGTGTGTAATGTGGATGTGTTTACATTAAAATTAATTTTTATAATTTAATAAAATTTATCATTTCTTTCACTTGTAAAATTTTTCTAAAAGCCCAGAAAGCTAGAAGTACTGTAATTTTACTTATTTATTATTAAAATATTAATAGAATTAATTATTGAAATATCAAAGTCATGTGAAATTTTATGGCATTTACATAGTTTAAATAAGTCAGTCATTGTCAACACATATATACATATACAGTAAAGCAGGGATGGCAAAATTTTTTGTGTTCGCGTGCCATATTGTAAGCATACTTAGCTTTAAAAATGTTTATGAGTGCCAAAGTGTCCGACTTCGAATAACGATATTTAAAGAAATTAAACGAATACACTTTAATTAGAATAAATGTAAAAAAGCTGATTGAAGAAAGGATGATCAGGTGGTAAACCGAAAAGATGATTGAAAAAGACAGAAATTGTGTGATACATTATGTGCCAGATGATTTCTCCTTACGTGCCAATTTGGGCACGCATGCCATAGGTTTGCCACCCCTGTAGTAGAGCATTGTTTATCCAAATCAATTGGGGACTGGGGTTGTTCAGATAACTTATTTTTCGAATAACCAATTATGTACAAAAAAATATACTAACCTGTTCCATGTTGAAATTTTTCTCCGTTGTGTGTCGCTTCGCGTTGAATGTTAAGCCTAACATAAACTTTTTAAAATAATAATCATGGCTATTGTATTGTTAAAAATTATTACTTTATTTTTTACAAACAAAATAAATATATTGAAAAATATAAACACAAAAAATTATACTTTAGAAGTTGATCTAGTATCAAAAACGTTTGATTCAGCACAACACAGTCCTCAGAAAAACACCACACAAAAGTGCCAGTGCTGCCAGCTAAAACACACACACCAACAAAAAAAAATATTGGAGTAGCCCAAGATGTAACCAAAGATTGCAGCGCCACAGCACTAGCGAAAATTTAAATTTGCCGACTGGAATGCTATCGGTTAACCGACATTTCAGATAACCGGCTTTCAGATAAACAACGCTCTACTGTAATTTAAAATATTTATAATTTAATTTTTAACACAGTATACAGATAAAAAACTATTGAATTTTATATAAATTGCAAAATATCTTCAGTTATCTTTAACTTAAATGTAATGAATAGATGGAGTACTGTACATTTCAATTGTCATGACTGCCACACACCAACATGTTTCAGTCGTAACTGATTTAGAACTATGTTATTCTATCTCACTGGATGTAACATATTGCATACAATCAACAAAACAAAAACACCAGTGCAGAATCTCCCAGAAAGCAGTAACAATGCATAACTTCATAGCTACCCATTTAAAGCTATGCACCACCATCTAAGACAAATCAGAACCATTAATGAAAAGACTAATTTTTTTAGAAATTTATAATTCTTTAAAAAAGTAAAAAAATACAAATCCTTCACTCAGTTATCAGTAAAAAATAAAAAATGCACTTATATAGATTCATCTTTTTCCAATATTTAAGTTTTTCATATTTCAAGCTAACTCTTCTTCTAGTCTCCTAACATTATCTATTAGTTCAATTATATGACTAAATTACAGAAAACATATTTTATATATTTTTATAGTTATTTTACCAGTAAGAAGCTTCTCTATTGGTACACTTTTAAAGATTCCATCAATTTGTTTACATTATCAGCTGTTGTAATTTTTACACTAAAGACATAACATTATGAGGATGAAAAACAATTGTACAGCCATTCTATTTACTACAGTGACAAAACTTGCACACTATTCACTTTTAGGTATTACTAGCTGCAAGGACCCACTTCGCTGGGTTTTTATTTGTATGTAATATAGTTTTTTTTTATATATAAAAGACTGTTTTTCTAAGTAATCTAGAATCTAGCTGCAAGGACCCGCTTCACTGGGCAAAAAGTAACGATAGTGAAGATTAAGATAATTACATTATAGCCAATCTTACACGTTTTCACAGAATGCAAGAATTAGGTACTCTGTTTCCAGACTAATTACAGAATTTTTACATGAGTCTAAAAATATGTTCGATTTCCCGCAAAAATGCAAAAAACCGTCTGTAAATCTTGCATGCCGCTTTATATTAACACTTCCTTTGTTGACACTTCCATTGGTACACATTTTCGAAGTCAACCACTTTCAACCCCATATCTCCCACACCGTTATAGCACAGAATGCAAGAATTAGGTCCCCCGTTTCCAGACTAATTAGAGAATTTTTTCGTCCAGTCAAACGAACTATTTTCAATTTGATCAATTTTCTGGAACGTTTACAATCGTTCTATAATCAAACCAATTTGAATACAATTTAAAAATGTTCGAACCGTTTTAAATTCAAATTCAATTCGAATTTAAAACGGTTCGAACATTTTTAAAATCGAAATAGAAAATCTTTGAAGTCAACCACTTTAAGACCCCATATCTCCTTCACCCTTATAGCTATCGAGACGCAACCACCATAGTGCACGAATGGAGACTTGGGGCTACTACCACATACAAACACCATTCATGTGCGATGTGTAGTTTTGGCTGAAAAGTGAAATATAGGAACACACATGTCCATATATATATATAGATTTTAAAATTTCCTCAAAGGTAATTATATTAATACTTGGAGGTAAATTTCCATAAGTATGTCAGGTTTTAAAAACATTTAGTTTGATTCATACCATCTCACCAATCTAGTTTTAGACTGGTTAAGATTGGATAAGATTAAATACTTTGTTAGTTTACAATATTTTCTATAGACTGTCATACTAAAGGTTCTTTCTACTTTTCTCCCAATGGGAAAGTTTTGAGCTCTGTCAACCTCCAGAAAATTTTGGTAATTACAGGAGCAATCTTGATCTTGAGTTCCACTGTTTCAAAGCTCAAGCTTAACTATCCTTTTCTTCTCTGATCAAACCTCCCTTCCTCTCCTGTACTCAGAAGCTGTGAGAAGTCGAAGAAGGCCAAGTCACATGCACCTGGACTATCCATACCCACTCATAAAAACTTTCCCTTAGAGCATATTATTTCATCACCACCACTCCCTCTCATCTGGAGACACTTTCCATTAGTAGATGTGACGGACGGATCCTTCTAGGAAATTATGCCAATTCCCATATACACTAAAATCATGACTTTTCCCCTCATGGGAATGACAACAGATAATCTTAACTTGTAAGCACAATTTTGGATAATGAATCCATGGAAGAGCAAGATCTGCTAGAATGAAAAAAACAACAACCAAGCTAAATTCAAATAGCAATGACATTTTTTTCCTTCTGAGCAAAAAATAAATTTTCACTAATTTGTGCTGAAATGTAAAAATAACTTTTACTATGAACTATATGATAGAAATGACTGTCCTAAAATATTCATAATAAAGTTATGCTTAGTAAAGAGTTCAATTAAAATAGAATAATTCACTCTTTTACTGTGTGATAAAAAACAACATCTAGTCATGATAAGTATATTACAAAATTTTCAATATTTTTAATTTTTATTTGAAAATTATGGTATATTTAACAATTTATTTTCATATGAACTGACCATGATCTTAAGAATTATGAAATAACATTTAAAATAAAAACTACATACATTCTAACTTATTAATTGTAAGTTTTTAAAATATTAACTAAATTTATTTTAATTATGTTTCTTCTTATACTTACCACTTTAATAACATAATTTGCATTATCTCCAACTATTTTATTAACTTCATCTGAAGCTGTAAGTAACAAATTAACCAATTAATTATCTTTTGATATATTTCCAATTTTATTATTGACTCAATTTTAATAAATATAGACTATCTAATAAAGAATAACATCTGGGCTATAATATAGTAAATAATCCATAGTTGGTTAATATTGTACATTGAATATGTATTTGGATTAAATAAGTTTCGCAAAACCTTCTTAGCATTTTCTAGCAGTTTCTTGAGAGAACAAACATTTTTGTCCATGTTTAATGGCCGCCTTCAGTTTTTACCTAGAAGGCCATTAAACATGGACGAAAATGTTTGTTCTCTCAAGAAACTGCTAGAAAATGTGTAAGAAGGTTTTGTGAAACTTATTTAAAGAAGTTCTAGCTTTCCATGCATGGAATTGTATTTTGGATTTATATTTAATCAAATTATTATTATTATTTTTAATAAATATAAAAAATATAAATTCGACTTTACATTTTGTCCTTTCTTTTCACCATTCACACCATCAGCAGTCCTTAAATAATTCACAAAACTTCAGAGACGACCTTTCCTTTGAGACTACTGCCTCCACAAAAGAACGTAAAACAGGTAAAGCATCCTGTGCTGTTAATGCCACAATCATATCACATTTTAAATAAAAAACTAATACAAGTACATGGCTGATGTTATTCACATTTAATAAATATAAAAAATATAAATTCAACTTTACAAAGATAAAACTTTGCATTTTATCCTTCCTTTTCATTGTGACATTAACACCAGAGGATGCTTTACCTGTTTTACATCCTTTTGCAGAGGCAGCAGCCTCAAAAGAAAGGTCGTCTCTGAAGTTTTGTGAATTATTTAAGGACTGCTGATGGTGTGAATGGTGAAAAGAAAGGACAAAATGCAAAGTTTTATCTTTGTAAAGTTGAATTTATATTTTTTATATTTATTAAATGTAAATAACGCCAGCCATGTACTTGTATTAGTTTATTATTATTATTATTATTATTATTATTGCAAATGTCATGCTCAGCTGATACCGGTGCAAAGTGCTATGCCGGATTAAAGTCAAAGCATACACAAACAAGTGTAACATTGAGCTGTGTTATTGGTATGTGTCAACATCTAGAAACTTTCTAGCAATGTAACACATCTATCTATATAACCCATTAAATGCATGTCTGTAATGCCAAAAACAGGCACTAGAGGCGCCCTAGCGATGATTTTAAATTAACAATAAATTATTTTTATTTATAATAGGAAATTATTATTGATATGAATATATTATTTATACCACAGAATGGTATAAATAATTATTATATGCCTTGATTAACCTTGTGCCGCACATTTACAACATCCCGTGACTCACAAGTCAGTGAACGTCGCGCATTGACTCACAGGAAATTTGTTGAAAAATGGCGGATACATTTAAAATTGAGGTTTACAACCGAAAGTAAATAAAGAAATTAAACTATTTTAAAGTTTTAAAGAATGTTTAATAGATAGAAATATAGAGCCATATGACACGATTGGGACTTTAACAGAGCTGTAGAACATATTGATTGGAACAAAAAAGTCAAAGGTGCCATGACTCATGGGAATTTGCAAAGAAAGCCCACTAGGGGGTGTCCCGGCTACTAGTGTTCAATATTGCAGCCCTCTGTAATGCATGTATGTTTTTATTAAGGTTTAATGTTTCTAGACTTTTGTGTAGTGTATGTGGTATAACATTACAAACACTACACAAAAAGTGTACCTTATCCATCCTCCACAATTGTCTTATTTCTTGAGCAAGTGAAGTGTACTAGTTGATTTTTTCAGTGTATGCATTTTTCATGTTATGAATATTTGGAATGGAAATGTCTATTATATAAGTAATCTTACTGCATTTGTCAATGAGAGTGATGTCACTTCTATTGTGATGGATTATTTTATCTGTGATTATGGCTCTGTTGTAGTATATTTTGTGTGTGTCATTTTCTAATACTGCCTGTGGGGTATATTTGTAGTATGGTCCCTGGGTGTTTAATAATCTGTGTTTCTGTGCAAGCTCTTGGTGTATTATATTTGCTACTTGATTATGCCTATGTATACCCTTTGCCAGAAAAGAATCAGGACAAGGCTTGTAAAAAATATAAAATTGCAATTACCAAGTAATGATACTTGCTCCTGGCAAAGTAGTCCCCTCAGCTATCTATACACAATTGCCAATGTTTCTGGAAGTCTTGAAAGCAAGCAGAGAAAACTTCAAGTGTGATGGTTGTTAGCTCATTGTCACAGTCTGTTGGATGTCTGCGATATCTTGATGAAATGTCAGTTGCTTTTTCACTCGTGGAAACAAGAAAAATCACACTTTTCTGACAAAGGGTTGCAACTGAAAGGAATGTTTTGTCCCTTTCAGAAGATTGAAAGACTAGATTAAATGAAGATTCTAACACAGGGTTTCAAGCAAGTAATGGCTGGTTTGACAAATTTAAAATGAGATATTCTTTACATAATATTAAATTCACTGGAGAATTGGCTGATGCTGATAAAGATGCTGTGAAACAATTTATTTCATTGTCCAAAATTATTGTAGGCAGAGAACATTCTTATAACCAAATATTCAATGTAGATGATCCAGTTTATCTTTGGAAAAAAATGCCTAATTGTACATTTTTATCAAAAGAAGAATCAGTTGTTGTCCCTGGATATAAATCTTCCAAAAACCAATTGGCATTGCTTCTTGGTGAAAACTTAGCTGGTGATTTAAAATTGAAGCCATTGTTAGTTTACCAAGTGGAAAATCCCAGAGTATTGAAAGGGAAAGATAAAGAATTCCTTCCAGTCATTTGGAAATCAAATAAAAATGCCTGGGTTACTGCATTAATATTTAAAGTTTGGTTCGCTTTTCATTTCATGCCGACAATTAAGCGATATTTTAAAAATAATAATTTACAATTTAAAGCATCATTAATCTTAATCTTAGACAATGCTCCAGGACACTCAAAATCTCTGCAGAATTTATACCTGGAAATCAATGTTGTGTTTCTTCCTCCCAATACTATCTGCCTCATACAGCCCATGGACAAAACAGTCATAGCTACGTTTAAACATTATTATATGAGAATATAATAATGTTAATAATAATTGACTATGAATAATGACTAAGGCCATCAAGGCAAATTGACAGAAAAGATGAGCCAATATTAAAAGATTTTTGGAAGAATTATAATATATGGAATGCAATAAACAATATTGGAGACTTGTGGGCTGAAACAAAAGAGTCGACAATGAAAGGTTCCTGGAAACAATTATGCCCACAAATGATAAGTGATTTTATAAATTTTGAAGAAACTCTGGAAACTATCACAGATGAAATAGTTAGCCTAATGAAGGAACTAAACTTGGATGTCAACAATGAAGATGCTAATGAGTTGATTGAATCTCACTTAGTACCTCTGTCAAATGAATACTTAATTGAGTAACAATGAAATACACAATGAAAGTGAGGAAGAAGAAGCTGATAAAAACGTCAAGACTTTGACAATTAAAAATATGAATGAAATCTTCATGAATCTTGACAAATTTTTTATTATCATGGAAGAATGTGATCCCAATGGAGAATGTATATCTCAAGTACGTAGGGCAATTGAGGAAGACAGCATGTTATATAAATCTTTATCAAGAAAAGAAAAAAAGGCAGTATTCAACTAACTCTTGACAAGTTTATAAAGAAAACACCCAGAAGCACTTAAACACACCTCATTAACTTCATTATGTATACATATTAATAAATACTTTAAACCACAGTTTTTGGTGCTTTTTTTTTACATTCCTCTACTTTCAAACATTCAACATTTACACACACTTTCAGGAACCAATTGTGTGTGAAAATTGAGGGCTGTGTGTGTGTCTAAAACAGAAGAAGCAAGATAAGTTGCAGTATGTATTAGTTAAATACAAATGCACAAGAGCCAGCTCAATTTACACCAATTCACAATAACGCCACTGCGCAATTCGCCATTTTGCAGCGTAATTTCCCGATTTTCCCTATGGTAGACTGATATCTACTTCTTGTCAGTCAAATATCATCTATCTCTCCTTAGCCACCTTCAATTTTCCCGCACAAACTGACCTTATATATGTGCTATGGCGACCGGTGGTCGACCAATCAGTGTCTCCGCTCGTCTGTAGCTCTACATCAGGTTAATGTATCCTTTCAACTATGAAAAGTTTGACGAATGAATTTTGTGAGTTAGACAATGATTGGGAGTGAAGTGCAAATGTAAAAAGGAGCATCATATTCGATCATATTCTGAAATTCTCAATGAAAGAAAACAAAAATGTAAACAATTAAAGATGGATTCTTTTTTCCGAAAAACGTACAAGATCCGAAACTAAAATTTTTAATAAAAACATTTCACTTTATTTTATGATAAAATATGTTTTAAAAATTAAATTTATATGTATTTTGTATTATATTGTATTAATAAACAAAATTATTTGCTTATTTTTCACTTATGTAGAACCTAACCCTATACCTCACTGTAAATATGGGTTCATTTTACACTGATTTGATTTGCGCCGGCTTTTGTAGGAATGGAACTGCGGCGTAAACCGAGGACTACCTGTATAGATAATCAGTAGTGGACTATTTGATGATGTAGTCACTATGCATTCTAGACCCCCTTCTGATAGGAGGAAATCCTATCTTGGACACTATAAAAAGAGTGGCACAGTTTAAATTACAAAGTTGTGTATAAAAATTAGTATATGTTTTTATCCATTTAAAATACTCAAAAGGAAGCTGGACACCATCAAATAATGAGTAGGAGAAATGTAACAGGCTTCTCAGCATGGTCTGGAAAACATGAAGCCGTACAGAGAAGCCTCTCACAGTTTCCTCACCCAATTTTTACCTAAATTATTATGTTCGTCTTTAAATTTATATGCAATATATCTAGCTAAATATTTTACTAGTTTTAAAAATATTTATGTATAATTTTTTTTATATACTTTATTTATATGAAAGTAATAAATACTAAATTTTATGAATAAATCTACCACTAAAATATTCTATTTAAAATGAAGATAATAGGAAAAGTATAAACTTGGACATAAAAAATAAGAATTATTATTGAATTATCTTTTCAGTCTTACAAGCCCTAATAGGTCATTTAATTTATTTTTTCTTCAGCAACTATTTAACCAATCTTTTACGGATAACTTAAATTTTCAAAATTAACGACATTTTATTTGATTTGTACCTTTAGTTTATGAAGAGTAATTGTTACATAAACATATCACATAAATCAATATTTTGCCACTAATTTAGGTAAGTTTAAGTCACACTGGTTATCAATTCTAAAATGTAAGTTAATATTTGATTAAATTCACAAAATTAGAAATTGGATACATCACAAATTGCATTAAAATATTAAAAAAATGTTTTGAAAGCAAGAAGACTGTCACTCTTAGCCACAAAAAGCCAAACATGTTATGTGCAACTTTAATCAATTTGAGAACAAGACAGTACAGACAGACAAGGTATGCTACATGTTAAAGCAGTAGAAATATTTGATGTAAGATATTACAAAAATAAAGCATTTATTACTTACCAAGATATATTTCACCAAATCCTCCAACACCAATAGATTTTCCTAATCTCCATTTTCGTTTAACCAAATCAACAAGGATTTCACCTGGTGGAAGTGGCTGTGGAAGTTTGTAACCATTTGCAGCTAACCTATGGCATTGTCCTGTATGGAATAGTTTAAAGAATTGTATTTTTCAATACTAGACAGATATTTTGATCTCTCTCTCTCTTTTTTTTTAAGTAATAGTATAATAATAAGCAGATTCTTTCCATCTATACTTTAATTTTGGAAAAAAAATTTCACTATGAAAATAAATACAGAATTGTTATAAATTCAGTATAAGTTATAATTAACTAAATATTCTACATTATTTAGCATTATAGTGTGTAAAGACTAAAACATAGGATTGTTTCAGGAATAAACAATGTGGAAGAATTAAAACTTTATAGCAAGTAAACTGACAAAAGTTATACAGTTAATGACCACTTCATACAAATGAATACCAGAAATGTAATATTTATAAAAAATTAATAACATATTTCAAGAACTTACTTTTTACAAATACACTGTTTTGTCAATTTAAAAGATCAAACTAAATAACAATCTTTAATTATTTGACCAGCATTTATACCTCACTTTTTAGTATTCCCAATTCTTTTTAATAAACTTTTTGGAAATTTTAAATATTAACCATTACTTAATTAAACTTGCATAATTTAATATAGTCTCACAGCTCTGATATCTGCTTGCAATGCAATTGGCATAATGCTTTAAGTGAAAATGAATCATTTTCACAAAATTGCATACAAAATAATAATAAATACATACATATACATACACACACAAATTTACCAATAACTTCCAGCATCTACATAAAAAATTGTGTCAATCAGCAACAGAAGTGTGAGGATCCGAATCCAGACTTTCAGTATGTTTACATCATTATCTCCTAACATCACATCGTAGCTATACTTTTGTTAAATAACTGTCAACTTTTACACCTGAAAGCAAAACATGTTAAGTTCTCAGGCCTGACAACGATGCTTTCTCATCACCTCTCGACCTAATATTTTGATTTCAACAGTACAACATATAGAACAGAACAACAAAGTGCGGCAGTCGTCACCAGTTCCTCGATCGGATCACTCAAAATATTCCTGTGTTAAAATATATGGATAACCTATGCTCCTTTGGATACCTTACCTTCTCGCATAATATCTAGTTAACTCAAACTGTGGGAATAAGAACTGTCATCCAGAACTGTCCTCCTTTCTGTCCAACCGGCTTGCAGAGGATTGTGGCAATAAAAAAGTATTTATCGCCACACATATTTACTGTAAACTCTCTCTCTCTCGGAAACTGTGGAACGTTAATGTCAGTTTATATATCTAATATCCCTGGAACCAATGTATCTAAAATCTAGTATCATTAAGATCGAAATGTATGTCCTGTATGGCCTATCGTTACCCATTAAATAGTTGTTACGTTAACCTGTCTCTGAGTAAGTCACTTCCGGTATGTTGTCTCTCCCTCCATCACAAATCCATTCACTCACACATGCAATTGTTTGTGCGAGAACATAACAGTTTCCGTGCCTGTCCATAAAGACACAGTGGTGCAAGTCCTGGTGAAACATGTCACTGTGATCTTCACCGACGCAATGTTGATAAACAAAAATTAACACAATTAATTATTTTTTAATTAAATATCATTCTTGAATAATTCATTGATCAGATTGGTTTATCAATTAATAAAAACTATTTATGTAAAAAGCAATGCGCGCACATGTTTTTTACATGAATTTTTTACACTATTTTGATTTAACAATTTGTAAAAAGTCTCTCAGTTTTCTTTTTACACCAATTAACAAAAATTTTAATAAATTTGCTGTTTTAAAAAAATCTATTTTTTTAAAATTTATTTTAATTCTAAGAAAAAAATATTCACACTTTCTTTTCTAGAAAATTGTTCTTTTAAAAACATTTGTGACAATGCCGAAGGGTCTCCTTATACTTTGAATACCGAAGGGTCAACTCCTTAAGCCTCAAGCAATTTTTGATATTGATGTAATTAAACATAAAAAATACTTAAAACTGAAAAAAAACTAAAGAAATGCATTAATTTTGAAGAAAAAGCTTCAATTTTTATTTTCCTTTATCTTCTCTTTCTGTGAAATTTGACACTGACAAGTCATTGTTTACACAGCTGGATGACCTTGAGAACAGCTGGTGTGGTATTTCGGGACATTCTCATAGACGTCTCAGGATAAGAAGGGTTTAAAGTAGGATGAATACTAACTAGACCTATATTTTTAAATATTTTTAAAAAATTAAAATTTTTATTGAGATTTCCGACCCCCAACTTAATTAAACTTATATATAATAAAATCTATTAATTAAAAAAATTAAAAAACTATCGGAGGTCGTTTTTGACATCAGAAACTAGCTTTAAATAACTTTACCGAAGGAAAATCAGTGCACTACAACTTTAGAACAATGAATGAAATTTGATATCAAACTCCCATTAAAAAACTATTAAAAAGCAATTAAGTGTGAAACGTGCGTCATTAAAGGTAAATTAAAATAGCAATAAAATTTTTTCGCGCAGGAAAAAATTTTGAAAAAAATTTGGAGACTTAAAAAAACATTCCAAAAAGTCAAAAAAAATTTCAAAAATGCCTTAAGGACCGCATTTTATGTAACGCTATGTAACTTGCCCGAGATATCTCGGGTTTGGGGCTTAAGGGGTACTTCCAAAATATAATTTTTTTGTTTTTATATTTTTCAATATATTTATTTTGTTTGTACAAAATAAAGAAATAATTTTTAATGATACAATAGTCACAATTATTATTTAAAAAAATTTACATTAGGCTTAACATCAACGAAAATTCAATGCAAAGCAACACGCAACGGAGAAAAATTTCAACATGGGCTAGACCAGGGGTCGGAACTAGCGGCTCGCGAGCCGCATGCGGCTCTTCGGAAATAAACTCCAATTTCATCTCACCTCATTTCACAGCAGCCTTATAACCGCGTTGATCAATATGAGTCGCATAAGAGTGGTAGCATTTGAAGCATATCTATATATATAACCCATTGAACGCATGTCCGTCCATTTGTGTAACGTTATGCCGAAAACGCCCACTAGAGGCACCTCTGTCGTGTGTCATATTTTGCACATTTAAATTAATATGCGGCTCTCTGGTACTTTTGTTATCCTGTTTTCATGACAATTTGGCTCTTCTCACTTGACAAACTGCCGACCCCTGGGCTAGGTTAATATATTTTTCGTACATAATCGGTTATCTGAAAAATAAGTTATCCAAACAACCCTAGTCCCCAATTGATTCGGATAAACGATGCTCTACTGTACTTTCAGTTTTAATAGAAATGCCTAATGATTCACTTGATAGTAATGAAATGCCAGGTTAATATATAATCAATAGTAATGGGACGACTAATCAGAATTGGAAAAATCAGACATTTTCAAGGTATAGGAATTGAAATCGAGAAAATCTCATCACAATTTCCAATTCTTAAACATGATTCTTCCACATTTTATAAAAAAATTGTTTGTTTCAGTTGAAGATTAAATTTTTTAAAATTACAAGATTAACAGTTTAGTATTAGTTTATTGGAAACTTTTGTGTCAACAAAACAGAGTACACAATACACAAGGTGATGTCCATCACAGTTGACTTTTCTTTTGTGTAGTCAGAGTGATGAGATATTGCACTCAGTTGGTTCTAAATGTCCCCATTTTAGGGGAGATAGGGTGACTTTAAGATTGCCATTCAGCTGACATTAGGCCAGCTTGACCAACAATATGTACATTAGGGTGTCCCATGCTTAAATAGAAAAAAAGGGGGGTGGAAGTCATGCCACCCCCTTGTTTTGTTACACCTGCCATTCCTATTATGTGTTCAAAATTTCAGCCCCTTATCTTATATACAAGGGGGGTGCTCATCGACTTTGAAATATCTGAATTTCATGAAAAAAATCCTTAAAAAGAACTAGTCAGGATATTAAGTAAAAAACGTAAATTATGTATCAAAAGTAAGTTTTTTTTTTATTCAAATATAGTATTTAAACACACACAAAATGTTATAAACAAAGCAATACTTAAAATAATATTAATTAAAGTTCTTTTTTCTCAACCTAAAACTAAGTTCATTAGCACTTATTTGGATGTTTCAGTAGAAACAATCTTTCTGTTCTGTTCAACAACATGAAGTAAAAATTGTTTTTCTTCCTCATTCTTAGTGAGTATCGTATTGTAATCTTCAAATAGTTTTACACCCCTCTCCGCAGTGTTGTTAACCACATGCAAATTTCTTATGCAACTTTTGCCTTGAAGGTAATCAACATTGTCACCCCAAATCTCGGGAGATAATTGCAAGAAAAAGTCCTTGATGGTAAAGCAGCCACAAAATAATCATCTTGCTTATCTTTTAAATAGCTATCAGCACTAGAAGTGCTACTGATGCTGAAATCAAGTTCTAGTTCTTGACTTGACATTACTGAAGTTGAAGCATTACTTTTAGCAGCCTTTTCTCTTAATTCTTCAGCTCTTTGTTTTCGTTTTAGAGAACGTTCTTTGGTCTTTTCCAGCTTCTTGTCAATTGATGTCTTACGCTCACCTTTTTGATCAATGAGAAACTCTCTGTCTTCCACAATTTTGATTGAGTTCATGGCCTGTAGATGGGCAATATCAAAAAGTTTGTCTAGCTCTTCTGTAAACAAATGCTCTCTATTTGTCTGCACTTCCAAATCTCATTTTATTCTTCTTTAAAAGTAGCCATTTCTTATGAATTTTTATAAGTTTTTCAATGCAGTGATTTGGTTGTCTGGTTGGAATACCAGATTTGCTCCACACCTCTATGACTTATTGAATGAGCATATGCGCAGAATCTTTCACATTTTTTGGTTCATTTAATGTGTGGTGATAACAAAGTAGAACTTGCTAAAGAGTTGGAAGTTGGTTAATCCTTACCAATGGCTCAAGATCCCAATGTCCAAGTAGAAAAATGTCATCTTTTTTTGAGTTGATGAACTCATTTTAATGCACTGATTCACTCACAGTCTAGTATATGAGTACCAAAGTTTTTTTACATTCGTCTATAAAACTCTTTAACAGTTGTATTTAAAAGTAGATTAGATTAATTTAACACACGAAACTGACCTGTAACAAAAAATCAAGATCAAGCATTTTTCACAAAAATTTCAAAAACAGTACTCGATTGAGCACCCTCTTCCGCTAAAGCTAGCCAACTGAAATTATACAATGTTATTGCTATGGATACATGTTACAAATTTACGGGATGGCCAAAGTGAAAAACAAAAAAATTTTATGGACCACCCTAATGTATATGTTACGGACAAAGTGATTAATACGGGCATTATGAATCAAATTTTTACAAAATCAGCATATTTGTCAATGATACAAAAAATGAAAGAGTCAAAAATGAAAGTTACTTCTAAGTTACCAGAAGAATATCAGCGTTTACATAGATATGATGTCATATCTGTCAGAAATTTAGAAAAATTAATTAAAGAAGGTAATGCGATTAAATATTACGTTCACACGGAAGAAATATTTCAGATATTGCACGAGGCCCATATTGCTATTAGACATGGCGGTAGAAACCACATGGAAAAAGAATTAAGTACGAAATATAAAAATATTACAAGGGAGATGATCATAATTTATTTGAACTTGTGTGAAATCTGTCAGAAAAAAAAAAAATGTTCCTAAGAAAGGCTTGGTAATTTTATGTAATAAAATGAACTCAAGATGTCAGGTCGATCATATAGATATGCAGTCACAAGCTGATGAGGAATATAAATTTATACACGTGTATCAAGACCATCTAATTAAATTTGTTCAACGACGACCATTAAAAACCAAAAGGGCTGAAGAAGTAGCATATGTTCTTTTAGACATTTTTACAATTTTCGGTACACAGAGTATTCTACAAAGTGATAACGGCAGAGAATTTGCCAATAATATCATCAAAGAAATGTGTAATATGTGGTCCAAGTTAAAAATGGTGCATGGAAAGCCCAGGCACTCACAAAGTCAGGGTTCAGTAGAAAGATGTAATCAAGACGTAGAAAATATGCTTTAGTTCTTGCTTGGAAACTAACAATATTAACAAATGGTCGGAAGGATTACATTTTGTACAACTGATGAAAAATTGAGCGTATCATACTGGTATAAACTGCAGCCCCTATGAGGCCATGTTTGGAGCAAAGTTAAAAGTTGGACTAATGAATTTTATACCCAACAAATCGTTGATCAACACTAATACGGAAGAGGATCTACAGAAACTTTTTAAAACTATCGACAAAGTAAGCCAAAGTTGCTCAAACTCTGAAAGTCCAGGTACCGGCCAAGAAAACATTATGAAATATTATTTGATAATGCCATCCTTACATAGCAATATAACTGATGAAGTTCAAAGATCTACATTGTCTTCACGTGAAAAAAATCTAAACCAGGATGTTATTAGTATTACAGAATTGATGAATGAAGAAGAAACAATCCAAACAATTGATCCAAAAATAGAAGAAAAAATTAGTGTGTCTAAAACAAGGGCTTTGTTTAATCTTAAAAAGCAAGCAGAAAAAATGATTAATACATCAAATTCCAAATACCCAGCAGCTAATGTTGGTGATACAGTAAGGATTCATGTACCTGATGTAGATCGAGCCCGCAGTGATGGAAAAAATATTTTAGGTGTTGTTGTTGCGGTTAAAGATAAAAACGTTTACAAACTCGATACCAAATATAGCATATTAAATCTATTATATTCCAGAAACCAATTTACTGTTTGTAAAGAAAACTTTACAAACAGTAAATTTCTGTTGGAGATGTACCGGGTGCAGAAATTTCGCTTAGAGAATGTGCAAGAATGTCATCAATTTCTGGAGGCCACAACTATAGTTGATGCTGCTGAAAAATTGGTTGAAAATCTAATAGATGCAAATGCTACCAAAGAAAAAAAATTATGTAATCTAAATGTCATGAAAATCTTAATTGCTCAAATAAATAAACTAAAAAAACATTTAATTTTTTATATAATTTATACCAAAAATTGTTAATAATACTTTTCGTTAATATTAGTTTAATTAATGTAGTTAATAGTACTTTGATATAATTTACAAAAAATAAATATTTCTGAATGAAATAAGTGGAGTTTTTTTAATCAAATTTAAAATTCTGTACTAAATGCTGTACGATACGCACACGCAACTCAGCGTGCCGATTGGCTAGCTTATGTCAGATGATCACTCCTCAACTTATTATCATCACTTTGCCCGACTAGGTGATAGCAGTATTCATAATGACTGGTCAATTTGATAAATTAATCAATATTTATCACACTGCCCGCCCTATTTGGTCATTATGAATAATGCCCGATTAATCACTTTGTTCATAACAAAGCAAAATGTTCCATCACCACCATAAAAAATAATTTGAATTACAATTTGAAAATTTCAAAACATCTTTTAAACAGTTTTTCAACACATTGTTTTAGTTTTCAATTGGTTTGATTTTAATTAATTTGATTTTATTTTTAGTTTTGATGTAAAGACCAGAGTTTTAATTATTATTTTATTATTTTTAAATTTAATTATTATTTTTAGTTTAATTAAATACTATGTTAAATTCACCACATTCAAAAAACCTTTGTAACTCCAGTGATACTTGTTTACATACCAGTGAATGTTTTCGACCCCATCCCGGTCTTCATCAGGCTACGGTTATGCGGAATTCAAACGTGTGCAGTATGGAACAATAAAACTACATGAATGCGATTCAAAATTTAGAAAACCAAATTTAAGAATAAAATGGAACATTACCCATGTGCTGAAACGACGGTTAAGCACGCGCAACATCACGTTTGAGAAATGGTGAAAACAGACAAAATATACGCACTACAAACTCAGTTACAGGGGTTAGGTTCCCTCATAACAAAACTTCCACGTGCTAGATATCCCGACTGCATCCCTGGAGTTGATGCATGTGCCACGTAATCCTGCTTTGTATATTTCGAGAGTCTCCATGGCTCTCAGTCGATCAGTACGATGTGAGAGCCTGATCAGATGGGCATTTCGTATGTCACCCATGATTCCCGGTTCCGTGGCAACCGTTGATAGGGTGGTGGTGTGTTTTTTATTGTCAATGTCGTATTTATGCTCCCGAAGCTGTTTATGAAGGGAGTGTTTAGTTGAGCCCTCTGGTGTTTACGAAGAGGTTCATTTCGTATACTATGTTAAATATGATGGAGCTAAATCATTCACAAGACAAGGCCATTATGAAAAGTGTGAAAAAAGCACATCTCATTTACCTTCCCCTCCCCCAGTCATTGTGTCTACCAACGAAGCAGTTTCCAAAGGTAGTGACAACCCTAGATGACATAATGGAATAGTTCATTAAGTAAAAGGAAATTAGCTTTAATTTTTTTGGAGGTAGTGTTGCAATATTAACTTTATCTGAAATAAGATTACAAATACATTTTGTAGTACACAATAAAAGCATGTGTATCCACATATAATTTCACATTTCTTTTGAAAGATTAATTCTTGATTTCCTAATCATTTTCCATTCTTAAGTTTGATGTTTATTAATTAATAAATGTACTGTGCTCATAATGTAAATTATTAATTTTTCTAAACTAGTGTGACAATGCACAAACCTACCCCACGGTTCAGTGGGACCAAAGGGTCGACACCACATTTACAATAACTAGTTCATCAGGATAGACACAAACCTTGATGGGTGCTAATTTTGTTTTCTCATGAGTGGTCACATTTATAGGCACTTGGATCAGGGATGGAGATAGCATGGGTTAAGGAAGAGCACCATACACAATTCTAACAACAACAAATATCCATTTATTAAACTATTTACAAGTTGAAGGATGGAACATTATGGTTATCCACTACTTATTTTCTTAAGGTTAATATTTTGCAATAAGGGTTATGTCCCCGATATTAACTAATCCACGAGTTCTAAGTTGGAGAGAGAGAGTTTACATAGCGTTTACATAGATACCTAGTAAAGGATTTCAAGATGCATTGTCAATATGACAGATTGATGGAGGAATGATATATCAATGAATGAACTGTTGGATGGAGGAAAGTCACTTAGGGTAGAGGTAAAAGGTATCCGAGCGCTTGAGCAACTCCGGTGAGGGCGAACTTTCGATGATCACAAACACCTCAGTCAGACGAACTCTCCGTCAAACGAACACTTCTCGTCATCAGTCATTGCCTTTTATTGGGGGTCCTCCCTTTTTTCTCCATTGTCCTTTTTTTTGGCAACATTGCAATGCTAGCAATTTCTCATCTCCAAATTCCTGGTGACACATTCAATGTATCATTTTGAAAGGGCAGTGACACCACAGAGTGATAAGATCATATCCTTTACAATTTTAACAATCATGGAAAAAATTATAGCAAGTTTTTATTTCAAAATTAAATTTTCACCTGCAAAATTTTTGTCCAGGCTCTCACATCAGGATAAACTTTAGAAAGTATTCAAAAGAATCAAAATCAGGAGTTTTCAGTAGAATTGAAATCTGGGGAAATTTTGGTGTTGTCCAATCACTAATAATCAGAATATATTTTAAATTATTACTTAGAGGCAGGAGACTGAGTTGGATTTTTTAAAATTCTGTATGTCAGAGTCAGGGGCTTGGTCTACCAACTCCACAGCCTCAACAAAAGCTTTACATGACCTACCACACTGTAAACCCTGCATTTATAAGAACGGCCACTGCTCCATAAGTAATAAGTGGATTCTACAATATTTTCTAAAAACTATGTGTGTATGAATTGAAAAAATATGTTATAAAATAAAGTTAGATTCAAGTGAAAATTACAGATTAAGCAATAGATACTATATAAAAATTAATATATACTTCACACAACTTTTATATTAAGTAAATTTTTACTACAAATACAATAGTAAACTACTATTGTATTTGTAGTAATTGATACTAATTTAATCAATGAAGATCAATCTTTTTTTGCACTTTAAGAAAAAAAGCATTACAACAGAAAGCAATCAATATTATAGACTTAACTTTTCACTTATTGGCTTTGTCAGCAACTACTATTTTTAAAATCAATAAAGTAATAAAAATGTCATGACCAAAGTAATTGATAAATATACAATTAATCCGCTATTTTTTATGCTTATA
>NW_019384496.1:1273578-1274481 GCF_000671375.1 Centruroides sculpturatus | reverse complement strand
GAATCTTTTAATTTATTTGGTAAATTTTATATATAAATATGAATTTACATTTTCGTTTACTTTTTCAGTCTCTCAATTAATGCACAATTATAATCAGCATAAGAAAAAAGATTAAAAAATGGATATTTCACAAGTAATCACACATTTTATGAAAATAATACTTACTACATGGAATAATTATACTTATAATCAATTTAAACATACATTTAGGAAGATATAGATGTGATTTAACGTTAACAATATGCTATGAAATCATTATTTAACTCAAGTTTATGAAATTATTTAAAGATAAATCAAGTAAAAAAATATTTTTGTAAACAACTCCATAACCCGATTGTTAATTAAAATCAAATAATCTGCCAAATTATTGGGCTGTAACAAGGATAACTAAATGGTCAGAAACGAAATAATTTGTCTAGTGGTAGGAGGTTACGCTATTATGTTAATCTTGTGTTAATTTTAATAATTATATATTTTGAATTTAAAAGCAGCAGCAGTGTTGTCAGCTTGAAAGGGTAATCCCTCTGCCTAGTGTTTTTTTCCCTATAGAGGGATTTTCTTAGAAAACAGCAAAAAACACAGGGATGCTTAGAATACTTATTTTTAAACTCCGTACAAGGAAATGTAATTCGGAAGAGGTAGATTTTGGCAAATAATGAAAATATGGCATGAGTACATAACTTTACTCAACATTGGCTTATGAATTTGTAATGACAGGGTTTTTTTAAGTTCATCTAAATATATAAAATTGCTTGTCCTGACTGACTCATTCATTCATTCACTGATTCATCATCGCCCAGAGCAAACCGCTTAACCTAAAGAGGTGAAATTTGGTACACAGTTAGGGTACGTCATGGAAACGCACACTAAGAAAGGATTTTTCGAAATTCCAACGCGGGGGGG
>NW_019384496.1:1248834-1272439 GCF_000671375.1 Centruroides sculpturatus | reverse complement strand
GATTTAACGTTAACAATATGCTATGAAATCATTATTTAACTCAAGTTTATGAAATTATTTAAAGATAAATCAAGTAAAAAAATATTTTTGTAAACAACTCCATAACCCGATTGTTAATTAAAAGCAGCAGCAGTGTTGTCAGCTTGAGAGGGTAATCCCTCCGCCTAGTGTTTTTTTCCCTACAGAGGGATTTTCTTAGAAAACAGCAAAAAACGCAGGGATGCTTAGAATACTTATTTTTAAACTCCATACAAGGAAATGTAATTCGGAAGAGGTAGATTTTGGCGAATAATGAAAATATGGCATGAGTACATAACTTTACTCAACACTGGCTTCTGAATTTGTAATGACAGGGATTTTTTTAAGTTCATAAAGGATATTTTTACATACGTGAAATAAATTTTTGTTTCCTATAACCTAACAACACTGAGTAACAGTTGCAATTTTGAGTCCCGCTCAGGGCTGCGTATTTTCTTCCAGAAAATTCTATTCCGATAGTCCGATAATTTGGCAGATAGTTTGTCTTTAAAATTATTTTTGATTTGTCCCACATCTTAATTAAGCACGTGAAAATGACCAAAAAAGTGAGAAAAGTGAGAAAATGACCTGAAAAGTGAGAAAAGTGAGGATACTTCAGAAAAGTGAGTACAAGTGAGAAAAGTGAGTGACTCCGAGGCCTGGATCTATTACTAGATGATAAACTTTTGATTTAACTCAAGACTAATCATGAACAAGATGCTATTTCAGGTTAAAAATTTCATTTAATTCTGGTGACTGGATTTTTAGTTTATTTCTTAATAATGATTTTTAGAAGTAAATTATTCCTATTCACAACTATTTGTAATATAATATACCGTATTACACAGTTATATGAAACCAAAAATAAAGTTTGAAAATCAAGTTTATGATGATTTAAGGAAAAAGTATGTAAAATTCCATTATGTAACAATACTAAACTAAAAAAAACTTATACTATCAATGAAAAATTAATTTTTTATAATATTACTCAACAAAAATTTTTTTAAATTTCATATCCTAATATTTCACAATGTTTAAATACTAAAAAGATATTTGGTATTATTATTCTTTGTCAGTTAATTATTTCTAATTCATAAATGAGTAAGTATAAAAATAATTTAATTGTTATAAATTTAAATACTACTACATCAAACAAAAGAGAACCCTCCGAAGTGTGAGTAGTGTAAGGAGTTTGGCAATGTTAAAAGTCAGACTTGCCAGTCATGAACTAGCTATGCTTGTTACTGGTCTGCTATGGATTGAAAAAAAAAAAACTTAAATCTTGGAACATTTATTTTGAACTTGAGAGAGAACATTTGAAACTCTCAGCAAATGAATATCAACATCTGATCATTAGAACTGTTTAAAAACTAGACATGATTTGGGATATTTTCACAAACTGTCACCTTATTTTTCAATAAACTTTTCTTTTTTGGATAACTTTCCATTATGAAAATTCTGTTATAGTAGAAGGCATTTAGTTATAACAACACTTATTTTAACAATAATACTAAACTGAACTTAGGAATCACTTTTGCATGACTAGTCAGTCAGGTACCATTAAATTCTGTGGGTCACTTTTGCAAATTTTCTTTTCATTTAATCACCCAATATATTTACTAACCAGAAATGAAGAGAAGTAATTTTAAAATATTTACACAAAATTTATTCATTTCAAATTTTAAAATTTTCAAAATTTAATATTTCTGACAGTATTTCCATGGTCTTTAAAAGATTTTGGAATTGTCTTCATTTCAAACTAGTTGCTTGATCATAATATTTAGTGTGTTCAGTTGAAACTTGTTTTTGAAATAAAAAACAAGTACTTGAGTTATAATAAAACTTAAGTACATAAAATTCTGGAGTGTTTATGAAAATACTGTATAAACCAGGCATGGCCAACATACAGCCTGCAGGCTGTATGTGGCCTGCAATTAATCTTTCAATATTAGCTACTCAAGTCAGAATAGATTGGTGAAAAATTCTAATGCCTAAAAAAAAATCAACAACTCACTGTCCAGTTAGAGCTAATCCTCCATTACAAATCTCATAAGTAAAGCTTAGAATGTTGATAAAGCATGATAATGTGAGAAAGGTATCTGTAATCTCTATGTACAATTTAGTCTCTATGGGGTGACACCACAATGAGATCTCGCACCACTTCAAAATCTTTCTAGGACAGCCTCTGGTTTGGCCTGTGAAAAAAGTTTCTTTCCAATTCAGCCCGGGGGCAAAAACTGTTGACCACCCCTGGTATAAACCCTAATTCAAGTTAAACAGTTTAACAAATTTGATTTAACATGTAAATCCCTATGCTGGATGACGGTTGAGGAAAGAAAACGATTTTAAGTAAAGGTGACCAAGGTTAGGCATTCAGAAATCACTACAATTTCTATAGTTCTAAAACAATGATGATAAAAAATTATTTGACATGTACCTTATTAAATGGAAATACAGATGCATATCTTAAAATTCAATTTAGGTACCAGTTCCATTCACCAGTGACATGTTTTCCTCAGATTGAGATGTAGATGGACAGCCACTTCTCTGTGCATTTACAACCAAACGTGATCATTTTAGTTTTAAATGACAAGTCTTGGTTGTTTCCAGATAAATTGTGGCGTAACATCCCTTCACCATATACCATCTCTGCACAGCAACCACCAAATTCTCCACCTCATAGCATGCAACAATCTGTGCTCACTCCTGATCACACAAGTGGTCAACCATCTTTTTTGTCACTGTACATGCAGCCTCTCTAGGTCAATACCCACAACACTGACGTGGAAATTATAAAATTCCATTGATTGATGTACATACTGTACATGTACAAATTTTATTATGATTGCATTATTATTACAAAAATTATACCAATTTCTCAATGCCTAGTTATTTTCAACTTAACCTGTAGTACAGGAAGAATTATAAGCTAATCAGCATTTAAAATTAAAACAGATTGCCAATATTTGATAATGTAATAAATTATATATATTCATATAAAGCTTTGAACAGAATATTTTTAGCATTTATACACAAAAGTTTGCATTAACATTAATGAAAATATTGTCATAAAAATTTTTTGATCTACAGGGAATCTGTAATATCTGTAATCTCATAATATTAATTTAAATCATCAATTTAAGAGAAATTTTTAATTATAACCACTCATGCTAAAAAAAATGTGACAGTAGTCTTACAACTAAATGCAGCTACACATCAGAAAGTTTATTAATTAATACAATAATTTGTTAGCATTTCAAATGCTTATATTTCATTAATCCAACAGTATATGCAATCAATCCATTGAATATACTATAAATGTAATTAAAATTATTTTGTAAAGGAAATTTATATTATTTATTTTATAAAAACAATATGCACTTTAATATAAATAATAAAAAAAAAGTTTAAATTAAACAAACCTTTTTGGGCATCTCCTTTTCTAATTGGTTTAGGNTTTTTTACTTTCCTGTCTGTTATATATAACAGAGGGAAAGTGTGACAATCGGTCAACAAATGACCTCCCAAGATTTATACATTTTTGGACTCAGGACACGTTGAAACGTCGAGAAATGCAAAAAATTCGGGTGTTTTTTCTGTATGTATTGATGTTAGTGTGTGGGGGGACACCATTTTGTTCACCCTCTTTGAAGCTTAATAACTCCTGTGATTTTTATCGAAAATTTCTGAAATGCTGCAGGGAGTTTTGCTGGATTTTTGTATTAATGTATGAACTTTCATATTGGTAACGAATAAAGGATAAGGGATCGAAATGCATATGTCACAAAGAATGAAGTGAATGCTTTATTGTTACGTGCGCATTTGCAGATATTGTGGTAATCGATGTAATCCTCAGGTAATCGCCCATGTAAACAGCCTCGTAATTGCTTATTTAAAGATACATAAACGATTAAGTAAAATGTTGTCCAATAAAAATAAACCAGCAACGAGTTGCTCAACTTTTCCGGCAACATTTAAAATTTGGGTGAAGCCATCTGTTATAAAAAGTTTTTCAAATAAAATCTCAACAGAATCTCATTTTGCTGGGAAAGTTACATAACTTGTTACATATAGTCAAACCTGTCTAGAATGGAATCCCACAGGACCAAGCAATTCTTCTGTAGTAGACAGGTTTCTGCTATATACAGGTTACCTACTACAGGTATTCCTTGATTAAAATGATTAATTAATCCTTCAATGCTACCATGTATATCAAAATAATGTTAATCAAATACAGTGGTACCATACTTCAGTACTCAACAGAACAATCAACAACTGCCAGAACAAATTTTTGATTAATAACAATAATTTTTACTTAACTTTAATTTTGTCATCTGTAAAAACGTCTTCTATTATTAAACTAATTTAAAAATAAAATGAAACCCTAGAGCTGCCTACTTTTGTCAGACAAAATTATACTCAATCATCATCACATTTTACAACCATTTCAAGTGGATGAAGTGTTTCAACAATACATGTCTGTGACCCACTAAAATTTGTTTCAAGTTCACAGGTTGTTGTTTATCAATTTTTAACAATTTCTTCCTGCAATTTCTCTTTGTCAACAGTTTTTGGGCAGCCTGTATGTTTTGTATCCTTTAGTTCAGTGTTTCTCAATGGGGGCGATATTGCCCCCATGTGGGCGTTTTTCCATGTTGAGGGGGCAATTAGTAACAATTTATATTTTAGGGGGCGAAAAACAATTTCCTGGGCGATATAGTAAAACATCATATTAAGAATAATTAGATATTTTATTCATTATAACATACAATAATTAAACAAATAACATTATACTAGTTACTAGTCTATTCAATGCAGTACAAATTTGGCATTAGTCTTGGCCCTCGGCATCGGAATTTTGAAGTGAAGGGGGCGATACTACGTTGAAGGGGGCAACGATTCGTTAGAGGTTGAGAAACACTGCTTTAGTTCAAAATTTCCCAAATAAAACTTTCAAAACCACAATTGACATGTTTGAAATTCAAGAGCATCTTCCCCATACACAAGTATTTTTTACTCTTTGTATATCATTAAATCTTTTACATTTAAAAATAAAAAGCATACATAATATGCCTGATATGCATTTTACCCACAAACTTCAATTTGATTTTATTCAAACAAAATGTGGCATAAAAATTTTAAAATAGGCTTCTAAACAAAGAATACAATCTGGCTTCAGCAATAATGTTTTAAGTATAACTTTCCATTGAGCATGGAATATTGACTTTTCTGTTATATGGTCTGATTTTTCTTTCCATTTTCGTGTTACACAGATTCTACTGTATACAGATTAATTAATTTACATTAATTTTTGCAGAAAATTCAAGAAACCAAAGAAATCTTCCATTAATGACAGGTTTTTGCTATACAGTGTATCCCAAAAGTATAGATAATCAACATTTTACTACTTTTCAGAATTGTTAGGATTTGAGAATGATTTCATTTGTATATTCAAATTACTTCACATTGAGTTTTGATAATTAAAGATCATTATATTAATAACTTAACAACAAAAATATATTTTTGGCTGTCCCAAAAGTATAGATAATAAAACAGATTTAAAGTTTCAAGCATAAGAAACTTAAAATTATGAAAATAATAATATATAGCATGAAGTAACACTAACTTTGTCATCAGGTGATAATTTGAATATTGAATCAAAACTTCACAAAATTTCACATGGAAGAGAGTTTAGTATGGAAGAAATTGCACGAATATGAAAATTAAAAGCAGAAAACTGTAGTGTCAAGGAAATGAACAGATCTACTCCTAGAATTTATAAAATTTTGAAAAACTCATCACTAATAGCTTTTAAACATCAATTAGGGAGGCTCAAAATCATATCTAAAAAGGATGATAATTGAACTGTGCCTCTTGCATCACAACAAGATAAATCAGTTTGTCAAATTTTGTTTGAAAGTGAATTAAAAATATCTAAAAGCACTGTTCATCAAAGAAGTTACATGAAATTTACTGCCATGATGAAAAAACCACCAACAAAACACAAATTGGCAAGAATGCAGTGGACTAAAGATCACATGGTGTGGAATGACCAATGGCTCTCAGTTCTTGCCAGTGATAAAAAGAAATTTAATTCAGATAGCCTAATTACTGGCATGAAATTAAAAAAGAAAAGTGCAGTTTTTTGCAGGCAAAAGGGTGGTGGTTCTGTTATGGTGTGCTTTGGATTTAATGGTTTATGAAAATTGGGTACTAACTGGTAGATAGACATGTAAAAGTTATCAAGATACCCAAAAAAAATAATTCAATACCTATTGGAGAGAAAATTGGAGGACCTGATTGGATTTTCCAACAAGACGATGCTGGCTTTCATTGTTCACACTCAACAATTAAGTGACCAGCAAGAAGCCCAGACATAAATCCAATTGAGAACTTGTGGGTGAATTCTTGCTTGAAAAATTTATGCTAATAACAAACAATTTACAACAGTTTTGGAGCTTAAACAAGAAATTATTTTAGTGCTAGTTTTAAAGGGATCCAGAAACCTTACAATTTAATAAAATCAATGCCTAATTGCATTTTTGAAGTCAATAAACACAATTGCAGTTCTTTTCATACTAAAACAATTTTCATCAATCTATGTTATGAACTATTGCTAAAAGTTTAAATTTATCTATATTTTTGGAACACCACAAAACAAGTATTTTGTGTTTAACACTTTGTGTAACTGTCCAATATTGTAAAAACAATTATATAACATTGTATTATGCTATAAATAAATAATAATAACCACTTGTATTGTTAAGAAATACTTAATATTTAAAAAAATATATGTATACAGGTTTGACTGTACATACAATGTTATGTATATGCTTTTCTCTCTAAATAGGAGTTTTATTTCTTATGCCAAATAAATTGAACTAATTTATTAAAATTTTTAATTATTATTAACACTTTAGAAATATTAATGCTTTGTAAAATCCTGTTTTTTCAGTATTAGTGATATTTAAAATTTATAAAATTAAGTACTACTTTAGAAACAACAATGCTCCTATTAAAATAAATGAATTAGAGTTGTTCCATTGATTAAAACAAAAAAAAAATCAACTACAGTAGAGCGTCGATTATCCGAATCAATTGGGGACTGGGGTTGTTTGAAAGATCGATGTTTTGAATAACCGATTATGTACGAAAAAATATATTAATTTATCCCATCTTGAAATTTTTCTCCGTTGCGTGTCGCTTCGCGTTGAATTTTCGTCGATGTTAAGCCTAACGAAGACTATTGTATCGTTAAAAATTATTTTTTTATTTTGTACAAACAAAATAAATATATTGAAAAATATAAAAACAATAAAAAATTATACTTCAGAAGTTAATTTAGTATCAAAAATGTAAAATATTTGAGTAGCCCAAGACATAGCCAAAGATTGCAGTGCCACAGCACTGGCAAAAATTTAAATTTGTCAACTGAAATTCTTTCGGATGATTGACATTTCGGATAATTGACGCTCTACTGTATTACAAAAACTTTGCACATCATATTAAGAAATATTTAACTTAAGTTTATAAAAACTTATATACCTGTACTTTCCTACAATAATTAAGTGATTACATAAAATTATAACTAGTGAAGTATATTATTCTTAACATAGTATTGGTATATTAAATATATAGACACTTTGTTGATAAAGATTTCATTAAGATAAAGCATCTGAAATTTCAGAATATCTATATTAGTGCAGTATATTTTTAAAGCATGCAGAACAAAATAAATATAGGTATCCCTCGTACAACACAGTTGAAAATTGGGAACATCCAATGTATAACACAACATAAATACTGTCTCACCAAAAACTGAAACTGTAATATTCACAAATCACACCTAAATTCAAAATTTCCAGCAAATAATCATCAAAAAATACATGTCGAATGTTTTCAGCCACTGAATTTATCAGCCTTCCTCAGAAAATGCAAACTGGAAAAACCGTTCTATAAATAGAACTTAGCTGCCTTTTAAATTTTAAAAGAACAAAAAATGGCTGTGATGTATAACACAACTTCCAGTTTCACTCTAAAATGGTTTTGAAAATCCTCCATACAAAATTTCACAATTCTTAAATGTAAACTTCATAATTTGATTTTTTTTAAGTAAACACACATGTTGTCTCAAATTTGCCATGGATTTTAAAACAGTGAATTTTTCAAATTATTTTGGGCTTTTCATCGGATTTACTTTAATGAAAACTGATAAGACAAGGAAGAAAAATATTGCATTAACTTTCCCATCAGCCAGGTGCCATCGTTGCTTTCATACTTTCAGCCTTTAAGACTGTCGCTCTGTTTTCTTTTTATAGATTAAACTTTGTATTTAGTAAAGTTTATTTAAACATGTTAGTAAGTGTGATTAAACTTTTTTTAACCATAGGTATTACTTACCAAAAATGATTACTTCAATTGTAAAAATGACAAACAAAATACTCTAATAGAGTGTACTGCAACCGGTGTGCCATCACAAGATGAAAGGTGTAACGTGAACTTTTATATATTCTATTAATTTCAAGTGTTATTTATATATTTTTATCACAGTCATTGTGTTTCTTATGCTTGTATTTCATTCACTGATGAAATAAGATGATGTTAAAGCAATAAACACATATGTCGTCCCAGTACTCACTTATTCTTTTGGAGTTATACATTGGACTCACAGATTTTGAGCAACTCCAAATGAAAACAAGAACAACACTTACTAAGCATAAACATCATCATCTTAAATCTGCCATAGAAAGATTAACCCTTCCACATTAAGATGGCGGACATGGCCTGATCGACATAGTTAACCTCCACTACAAACAAATACAGACATTGCGAGAGTTTTTCTACAAAAAACAAGAAATATCACAGTTACATAAAGCAGTAACTCTAGCAGACTCAAATAACACACCATTAAATTTACATTCATAATGTATGGGCATGACACAACATATAAATAGCATAGACACCATTAAGCAATCGTGGACTTGAAAGGCACTCCACAGCAGCCATTGTTATGACCTGGCCCAGGATTTTGTTGACAAAACTGCATCAAACAGCTGGTTAGATCGGGGATGCCTCTTTGGGGAGACGGAAGGATTCATGATTGTCATACAGGATCAGGTCATAAATACTAAAAACTACAGAAAACACATACTCAAAGATATAACAATCACAAAGGACACATGCAGAAAATGTCACATCATGCCAGAAACCATACAATACATCACTTCTGGTTGCAAGCTCTTGGCACAGACAGATTATTTATACAGACATAATTAAGTAGCAAATACATTCAGAGCTCACAAAAAAACACAAATTATTAGACATCCACGAACCATATTACAAATATGTTGAACAGACAGTATTGGAAAACAACATGCACAAAATATACAACAGCAGCCATAATCACAGATAAAACAATTTACCACAACAGACCAGACATCACACTCATTGACAAACAATAGAATCATATACATTATAGACATCTATTCCAAACACTCACAATATACAAAACATATTTACTGAAAAAATTAGCAAGTACACAGAACGTTCCCAGGAAATAAAGCATCTGTGGAAGATGGAAAGGGTGCTTGTACCTGTCTCCTGTACAGGTGTGATATCACACACACTGCACAAAAGCCTGGGAACATTACAATTGAATAAAAATACATACATCACACTACAGAAGGCCACTATATTGAATACATGTCAGTGTTGAGTCATGTTGTGCCGCGAGTAGAAAAAGGTTGCGGAACAATGCTCTAATATACATTCTGGAAAAAAGTCACTCAGTACTCAACTGAACAAAATCGACTTGCTGGAACAAATTTTCAATTAACATAGTTTTAATTCATAATCCATAAAAATTAGTTACAATTAGGGTTTCTCTAACTGGATCCCTGCTGTTTTTTAACCTGTGAAATTCTCATCCCGGTAAATCACACAAATTTCTTAAAAGTTCATTTTTTTATTTTGTGTTAAGGTTGAGGAAATTTTGCAAATAGAAAGTATAATTAACTCAAACTGTTAGAATACATTTGTATTTATTAATTTTAAGCCTGCTTATTAGTTTATTAATGCTTTATTAGGCATGTCATAAATTGTCAATAATCAATATGTAGTCTATTTGTGACATGACTGAAAATTCTTTACTTGTCAGAACCTGTAATATCTTGAATAACTGCACTGACGCTGTCTTAATTTTTAACCATGCCCAGTGGCTTCAATAACTGCATTATGTGAGGTTGTGCAAATTGGACCAGGATACAAATGAGTATGAAGTATGCAAGTATGAAGTTTTTCTTCGTAAACCTGATTCTTAAAGCCAAACAAACTGCCAAATTATTGGACTATAAGCTTGATGTTGCTATTACTGTAAAGCAGCCAAGATAAACAAATCAAGAATACTAGACAGCAAAAAAATTACTACAATGCATCTTAAAAACAAACTGGAAAATCTCCCAGGTTATAGGTGAAAAAAACACATCTGTCTTCTCTTAAATGCATTAGACAATTCCACCCATATCAATTGAATCAGAAAGGGCATTGTCAGTAGCAGGACTTTTCATTACTAAAATAAGAACCAGATTGAGTGATTGGAGTATTGCTTTTTAAAATCTTGTTATAAAAACTAGCAGATGAGTCCAGCGTTGATCGGGCAAAAAGTAACGATAGCAAAAATTAAGATTATTAGATTATAGCCAATCTTTCCTGTTTTTACCAGGTGCAAGAATTAGGTTCACCCTCTTCCGAGATTAATTAGAGAATTTTTAGATGGGTCTAAAAACATGTTCGATTTTCCACAAAAAACCACATTTAAAATAGTATAATAAAATCCAAATTCGTAACCTCTCCCTCTCCTCTGCAGATGAAATTTCAAAAAGTCCCTTTGTGTACATTCTCACGACATACCCTAACTGTGTACTAAATTTCAACTTTCCACTCCTAACCGTTTTGGCTCTGCACTTAATAATATTATTATTATTATCACCCACCCATCTTGATTATAAGATTATGGTCAAATTTATGAAAAATCTCATTTTCACTGTTCTATTTATCGGATATCGAATAGAAAAAAATGATTAAAATCATTATTGAATTTTAACTGAATAAATATACAAGTTATTATTTTTAGTATAATTTAGTATTTAAAAAGATTTTTTATTTAAGTAACCTAAAAAATGAAAAATTTAAATAACCTATACAGTAAAATAAAAAAAATCAGAAAATTTTTCATTATAATGGAGAATTAACTTACTTGAATTAAATGATTAATTTTAATTCTAAAATCTAAAAAAAAAATAACTTGTTTGGAACATTATATTTAAAATTCAATATTTCGAATTTTTTGGATTTGGAACAATTCAAATATTTGATCAAATGCGTTTATTTTGGATATATTGTTTTTGAGTTACCTGAAAAATGGAAATTATTAAAATATTTATTAACTGTCAAAATGTATACTATGTGCGCTACTATTTACTTTCCTTCTTTATTATTTACACTTTATACTCTCCTCTTCCCTTGGAGATAGAATTTTCAAAAAATCCCTTCTTAATGTGCATTTTCACAGCACACCCTACTAAAACATATTCAAAAATGCAAAAAACTGAATCTAAAATAGTGCAGTAGAAGCTGAGTTCTTCAGGGTAATCCTTAACCCTCTACCTCTCCCCACGGGGATTTCCAAAAATTTCTTATTAGGGTGAATTCTCATGGTGTATCCTACTAAAATGCAGTTAAAAATAAAAAATTGCATCTAGAATAGTACAGTAGAAGCTGAGTTCTTTAGGATAAGCCTTAATCTTCTCCCTCTCCACCACAGGGAGAATTTCAAAAAATCCCTTCTTAGTGTACATTCTCATGACATACCCTGTGTACCAAATTTCAACTTTCAACCGTATGGACTCTGCACTTATCATCATCATTCTATCTTGATTATATTATCAATATAAGATTTAGAATAACATTTTGTATTATGTTTTATAATGAAAATCACCTTCTAACTTAGAAGTTTGATCTAAGTTCATTTTTTTCTTTAAATTTTCATCTCAATTCAAAGGCATTTTTTATTTTTGTTGTAAGCAGTTTCCAGCAAACTTAAATATATTTTTTCTATTTGTGAAAAATTCTACGTAATTCAAAGGTAATTTTTAATACATATTTTACATAGCATTGTTATAATTATTCATTTGAAACTTGCAGGACTTATTAAATTACTTAAAAAATGAAAAATAATTATATCATTCAATTTCAAGATATATTTTACATCTTAAAAATAATTTCATTATATCCTGGGATTTCTCAGAAAACAAATCACTTTTTTCTCAAAATCCTAAGACAAGCAATGGACTGGGAAACAAGAAACCCTAGTTATGATAAAAATAAGATACAAAAATGTTGCAGATACTTCTGATCAAGATCAACAAAACAGCTGAGATGACAACAATATTTTGTAAAAAGAAAATGACCTTGTTTAACTAAAATGAATATTAATACTTACTACAATACTTTTAATTGTGATTGTTAATTAATTATTGATTGGAAATAAATTATCAATTGCTTTAATAAACATATTTCTCTTAGTAAAGAAAAAGAATAGTGTACTTTTGATACCTTCTGGAACATAATCCTATGTTTTGTATAACACAGCACTTTTTTGGAACTTAACTACCATGTTATACAAGGAATACCTGTATTTGGTTTATCATAATATATGAAGTGGAAAGAAAAAAGCATGACAATTATATTAAGATTTTAGAGCTAAATATAAACTGAAAATACAGTTTTGTTTTTTCTTTATCCATTTAGTTTGCATAATTAATAGGTTGCTTTAATATTTTCAAATTATGAAAGAAAGCAAATAAGTGAAAATTCAACAGATAACAGTGTGAAGAGCATTTCAATTAGTAGTATAGGCATTGAAATTATTAAAATTTTACCACTATGTTGACATGACATAATTGTCAGGAAATTTTTGAGCTATTTTCGGGATAATTGACTATCTAGTAACCTTGTAGTCAATGCAAATCACATGTACCAGGAACAATACTGTTAACTTGTACCTTCTCTTGTATTATATCAATTTAAGGCTTGTTTATAATTCTGAAAGATTCACTACCTTGAAAAACCACCACTTTAAAATTTATTTCAAAAATGCTGTTCATTATATATAAACAATACATGTCTGTGACCCACTAAAATTTGTTTCAAGTTCACAGGTTGTTGTTTATCAATTTTTAACAATTTCTTCCTGCAATTTCTCTTTGTCAACAGTTTTTGGGCAGCCTGTATGTTTTGTATCCTTTAGTTCAGTGTTTCTCAATGGGGGCGATATTGCCCCCATGTGGGCGTTTTTCCATGTTGAGGGGGCAATTAGTAACAATTTATATTTTAGGGGGCGAAAAACAATTTCCTGGGCGATATAGNAATTTATAAATGCATTTACCTGAAAACGATAGAGTAAGCTTTACCTGTACTCCTCGGTTAAATAATCAGCGAAATACTTTACGAATTTATTTAATTACCTATAGAAAAATTCGAAATATATTTTTGAATTTCTACCCGTTTTGACAAGAAGTCAAAACATTTAGGCTTAGAATGATAACAAAAGAGAACTTCCTAAACTAATATTGTATTATACAAAGCGCTATTAAATTCGAAACAAAAATTTATAAACTTTCGATTAAGCTTACTGAAACGTTGTCGCATTATAAAACCTTTTTACGTTTAAATAATCTGAAATTCGAACTCGTTTACCATACTTTTTACGCCTCATCAGAATTCGCCGCCATTGATTCAAACAATCTCTAAACTCTCGTTCTCCGGAATAAGAAGAAATTAAAACAAAATATAATTTACTTCCAAACTTAATAAAATTAACTTATAAAATAAAATGACATTTACTATTACATTCTGTAAATTTTATATATTAGACATAATCGAATAGATTATATAAAATTATTGTTTGCTGCTTGGGAATGAGAGTATGATGTGATTGTAAGTTTAAGTCTGCTGTGAGAAGAAGCATTTTTAAGACTTATTTAAGGTTTGAGCATCAAATAATGGAAGATATAATGACTTTACTGTGTCATTCTATGAAGTTAGAAAGAGATCGAGGAGTTAATGAATTACAAAAATTTCTCTCCAATGCAAAATTTGATGAGTTGAAAAATTTACAGTCATGTTTAGAAAATATGTTATCGAAAAATTCCGATTGTTGGCAAGAAAAACTTGGATTATTGCTCGGAATTAAAGCTTATTTACCTTACTTGAAGAAATCGCTTGAAGATGAGTCAACATCGCAATTCATTGATAAAGTAATGAACACGGCATTAGATTTGTTGACGGATGATGAAGTTCGAGTCAGATTAGAATCAGGTAAAATTAATGATTTTTTTTATTTACAAACTAATTTAGGAGGGAAAAGAAACAAAATTTAGTCTGTTCTGCGCAAACATTAATTGTAAATTTTAATTATGGATTTGCATAAGTAAAGAGATTACCTTTTAAGTTATGGTCATCAATATTTAAAACGTTATTTTGCTTACAAATATTTTCGCGCACGCACATAAATTTGAGTACATGTTACAAATATCTACATAAATTAATCATAGCAAATATAATTTCATTTAATTTTCGCAATTAATTCAAAATCATTTCTGTTATACAGTAAAACTTACAAACAAAATAAACAAACAACATTAAAACCCAATGTATTATAAACTACAAAGCCAACCAGTGCCATTGGTTTTGGTACTAGAAGAGGCATTAGGTGCTATTTCTTAATTAAGAGATGGCGTCTAACGCCTCCTCTAGTACCAAATTGTTTCATAATTTATTAGTATTATAGTCGTTATCTAACCTGATGACATGGTGTTTGTTGGCTTGTAGTTTATGATATATAAAACGTTTACTGCATTTATTTTATTAACTTATAAAAATGAAATTAAAAATCTCAACATTTTTGTAATTGGTGCAAAACTATGTATATTTGAAATGTTCAGATGAAAGTGAGAGTTATAAACAAAAGGTTTTACGACAATATGTGTATGCTGCAAACATTTCCATAGCTATGTTTTTGATAGGAGGTTATTTGCCCTGCTTCTTATGCTCCATACTTATTGCATTGTGACTTTAATATATGCAGATCTTTTAAAAAGCATTTTGACTTAAGTTGTGACAGGTTTCCAGCCAACCTCATTCTTGTATAGGGATAACTCCTTTTTGTTCTTAGAAATATTCAGCATTTAAAGTATACCACTTGCCAAATCACCAAATGCAAATTCAAATCAGGAAATGACCCAAAAATGCAAGTTGACCCTGAGACAAATTTGCCAAATTATTCATGTATATCAAGATTTCTTAAGTAACCTATCAATTTAAAATCATTTATTGAGCAGAGAAGCAGGAAAAGAAAATTACAATTTATTTGAATGAGTTGTGATCCATTTATCAGCCAAGTGTTACTCTCTGACTAGTATGAACCGGCCAATGCTATTGCTATGTTAGCAATATTAAAATACCAATATATTGTAGTTTTTCAATATCAGTTTATCAATAAATTTGCAAACCGATACAGTGGTGCACTCGAGGGGGGGAGCTGAATTGAACAGATAAAAAAATTTTTTATGTGAATTCAATAAAAATTTTCGCCTTATGCAAGGATCTCTACCATCCATCATTTGGGTGAGCAGTATGTCATTTTGCCCTCTGCCTGCCCTAGTAGCCACTCCACAGAAATGCTTGCCATTTTCAAGTTTTCTTGAATCAAAACGATGAACCAAATGCGCAATAGTAATAATTGCATGCTCTCCGTAATGTAAGATAGAGGAATGTGCTACAACCAGGCTGACCAGTCAAAAAATGACATAGAACTGCAGACCACAGTTAGGTTAGAGGCTCCTATATATTTAGACCTACTTATATTTTTAAAGTATTTATATTATTATTGATTTATAAAATATATTATTTAAATGTGCTATTAATAATGTGGCCGAGCGGTTCTGTCGCTAAACACTGAGTTCAGTCACGGGTTTGCACCGCACTCTGACGGGCTGGCCATGTGGAGTTTTCCGGGTATTCTCCACATTTGTAACACCTGAATAGGGGCCAGTTTCCCTTATAAGACCTTCTAGAAGGCATTCTTTCCCCTTGCATAACATTGCGGAGAAGGCAATGGGGAACCACTCTGGATGTAACTTCCCCAGGATACACCTCGACACATACTAACAACTTATTAACTTACGCTGGGTGCTCGCCGACATCAGGATTCTGATATGGCACCCAGAGAAGAAGATTAATAATGTATTAATACCATATTTTCAAGCGTTACTTGACAAAAATTAAATTTTTTTATGAATTTTTAAGCGTGTTTTAAAGTGCCTCTACAAAAACTGGTTCTGGCATTATAAAGAGTTATAATCCTTCCCTTCCGATTTCTGTCATAGGTGTCTACAATTGCTGATTGTAATATTAGTAACTGATTCTGAATCCCAATCCAATACCTCACCTGGGATACCATAAAGGAAAAGGTCAAAGCAAGTTATGAGTAGATCCATGGGGAAAGTGAAATATCATAAAGACTTCCATGACTAAATATCTCCAAACCCGATATCCAATATAGAAAGACACCAACCGAATGCCGTAAATTAATCGGGCTATTTTAATGCTAAATTCTAAATAAATTACGTAATTAATTTGGCACTAGAGGTAAGCATTAGGCGCCATCTCTTATTAAAATTAATAATTATAAATATATTAATTAATTTAAATAATTTGGAACCGCTGGGAGAAAAAATCGGCCCGGAGCGGGACTCGAACCCACAACTCCTGCTTACCGTGCAGATGCGTTGCCAGTTACGCTANGTCGATGGTTAAGTAGTTAGATTATATACGCTGGAAGAGGAGATCGGATCGGAGGTCCGGGTAGCGTAACTGGCAACGCATCTGCACGGTAAGCAGGAGTTGTGGGTTCGAGTCCCGCTCCGGGCCGATTTTTTCTCCCAGCGGTTCCAAATTATTTAAATTAATTAATATATTTATAATTATTAATTTTAATAAGAGATGGCGCCTAACGCTTACCTCTAGTGCCAAATTAATTACGTAATTTATTTAGAATTTAGCATTAAAATAGCCCGATTAATTTACGGCATTCGGTTGGTGACTTCCATGACTGGGCTAAAAGCTCATCTCGAAGACAAGGTTATGTTGGATTCTCTATTTGCAAAAGCATGGTCAATATTGGCACAAGAGGACATAGTTCTTTGAAAAGGCAATCTGAATCAAAAGAATATGCTGCTGCTACAATAGCAACTGAAAAAACAATTCATGTATTTCCTTCAGAATTAACACAAGGTTGCTGTTGAGAATAAATCATACAAGAACACTTTGAATGGAAAAAGTAGGTTTATTGACACAAAAGGATATGCATTTCAGGTTTAGTGCCACTCTTCAGTCCTATTATATCAAATATATCAGCAAAAAATTATGTAATGTTTATAGAATGTATTAAACATATTTAACATACATGTACAAAGTTTTTACAGTAAATATACCTAAGACTATTATAGTGACTGCTGGAATAACCAAATTACTATGTAAAACATGAGAGAAATAAGTAAAATAGTAGAGCTAAAAGAATTTTTGCTAAACCATATAAAAACATGGGCTAGAATAATAAAAACAGAAATATATATTAAATATAGAATTTAAGTAATTAGTTAAGAAATGAAATGTAAAATTAATAGGGAATACCTGTAAAGTATGATATAATTCTGATAAAATGTTTGAATGAATGAAAGTAAAGTTCACTTCACGCCAGCATTTAGAAATTAAATATAGAACACTTCCGTCAATATCAGGGGAGGAAATTATCTATATTGGAGCTACCACCAGAATGATACGGCCCCGCATCTTCAAACATCAAGAGGACATTAGAAATAACAGATCAGCTACAGAATTAGCGAAAAAGGTTCTAGACCAAGATTATCTTCCACTTTGGAACCGCATTAAATTACTTAAGCATTGTAATGATCAGAGGCAAATATTCATATGGGAAAACCTTTACATATCTGTGCTTTGCCGTGTAATGCGCTGACATTGGAAATACCACAGCTATGGATAACTTTATTTAAACAATCCAAGTTATAATTTTGTGATCTGATTTTGTTCCACTACCATGCACGGCACCATCACTCAGTATTTATATGTTTTGGGGAGTTCACATTATTACAGTATGTTTCTTTAAAATATTTAATTATTCAATTTTTATTAATTTGTTCTATATTCCAACCATGTGCATTACATAATTTGAAAACAAAGGTATTCAATTTCGCCTGAAGACGATGGTTGTAAACTGTTGAAAGTACTAGCGAGTATATCTGAAATTTAACAGATCGCTGTCAATAACGCCGCAACACGGAAGTGATCTATATTTAAAATGTTTGAAATGTTATTTGATTAAAAAGGTAGAAAAGTCCAAAAACATAAACCAATTATGACAGGTTAAAAAGTAAAGTGTGAGAGTATTCACTGTATCATTATCAGAATGCCTGATGTGTTGTACAAGACAGTGAAATACAGTAGACCCCCCTAAAAAGTGATAGATACGTTACACTTTATAAGAATTTCACATTGTAGGACTCCTTAAATACATGAGCCAATTGCAGCCCGACACATGTGAAGTTTACGGACTGCTACAACCAGGCTGACCAGTCAAAAAATGACATAGAACTGCAGACCACAGTTAGGTTAGAGGCTCCTATATATTTAGACCTACTTATATTTTTAAAGTATTTATATTATTATTGATTTATAAAATATATTATTTAAATGTGCTATTAATAATGTGGCCGAGCGGTTCTGTCGCTAAACACTGAGTTCAGTCACGGGTTTGCACCGCACTCTGACGGGCTGGCCATGTGGAGTTTTCCGGGTATTCTCCACATTTGTAACACCTGAATAGGGGCCAGTTTCCCTTATAAGACCTTCTAGAAGGCATTCTTTCCCCTTGCATAACATTGCGGAGAAGGCAATGGGGAACCACTCTGGATGTAACTTCCCCAGGATACACCTCGACACATACTAACAACTTATTAACTTACGCTGGGTGCTCGCCGACATCAGGATTCTGATATGGCACCCAGAGAAGAAGATTAATAATGTATTAATACCATATTTTCAAGCGTTACTTGACAAAAATTAAATTTTTTTATGAATTTTTAAGCGTGTTTTAAAGTGCCTCTACAAAAACTGGTTCTGGCATTATAAAGAGTTATAATCCTTCCCTTCCGATTTCTGTCATAGGTGTCTACAATTGCTGATTGTAATATTAGTAACTGATTCTGAATCCCAATCCAATACCTCACCTGGGATACCATAAAGGAAAAGGTCAAAGCAAGTTATGAGTAGATCCATGGGGAAAGTGAAATATCATAAAGACTTCCATGACTAAATATCTCCAAACCCGATATCCAATATAGAAAGACACCAACCGAATGCCGTAAATTAATCGGGCTATTTTAATGCTAAATTCTAAATAAATTACGTAATTANAAAAATTTCTTTTAATAATAATCTTTTCTTTTTTAAGAATTTTGACGCTGTTGAGTGAGATCTCGCAGCCAGCTTGATTGCAGTGAGTGTCAACTGCTGAGTTGATGTAATCATACTTCAGAGCTCTTATATGCTCTCTTATACGAGTGAATAAACTCCCAACAGCCTTTAAATAACCAGTAAAATATTTTAAAATAGTACAAACATTTTTGACATTCTTATACGAGTTTTTAACACTACCAGTTTTACCTAAGTAATAGTATTTTAGATGACACGTATAAGTGAAGCTGTAAAGATTATTATTATTTAATAACACATCAATATTACTATTAATTTGTTCTTTGATTTTTAAGAAATTTCTGATTTTATTGTTTAATGTGGGTGCTAAAATGACATTATATGGTGTTACTATTTTTTGGTTGTTTTCAAAAACAGTAGGGATATCTAATTTTCTATAAATTATTTGCGTGTTTGGTTCTGGTTGACCTGATGAGTGGTTGTGTAGCCATTTGTTGATAATTCTGTTTGAATAGTTATTTAATTGAAAGATGCGATAAATATGTTCTATTTCTTATGTTTTGATTTGTAGTATCACTTGTACTATACAGTACATGATTTGATTTTATTGATATACATATTGAATATGTTCTTTTTAATATACATGGGTGTATTGGAGTAGAAGTTGATTACTTTACCAACATCACAAATTTTTATATATTTTTAAAAATAATGAAATTATCATATCTTAGTACAGTGATGTCTAAAAAATTAAATTTGCTGTCATTTTCATTTTCTATTTTTAAACATATATTGTTCTGGATATTGTTGGCATGTTAAAGTATGATTTGGTTAATTTCTTGTTATATACAACAAAGCAGTTGTCAACATAACTGTTGTAAAAAAATTATGCCCTGTAGTTTTTGGATAATATTGTCAATTTTAATCATGCACAGTTCAGCAAGTTTTGGACTGATGCAAGAGTCCATAGAGTCCATCTAATTGTCTAAAAAATTGCTATTACAAATAAAGTAATTGTTAACTAAAAACAAATTCGACAAGTTGAATTATCCATTTGTCACAATTTAAACTAACGTATCTATTATAAACTTTTTATGGATGGAGGGGTACATGTTTTTTAATATCCAGGGTCAACAATCTCATATCTTCATTTATATCAAGTTTTTGGAGGTTTTCTATGAACTGGCCAGAATTTTTAATGCTATTAATTGAATCATCAAATATATTTAGTTTATTTTTAAGGAATTTCTCTAAGTTGTAAAGTACATAAAATTTAATGTCAACCAGTGAACAGTAAGATTGGTTTATTTTGTGGTTTTTACTCTGATGTTGAGCCTGGGTTTTCTCCAGTTGTAATCAAGTGTATTATTAACTTCATTTACATTAATATAATTAGATTCTTTAAATTTTTTAACCATTTTCACTAAACTTTCACATATGTTTAAAGTAGGTTAAAGTATGATATTTAGAAGAAGAGACTAAATTAAGTTCATCATATTTGTCTTTTTTATACAAGTAAAAAAATTTATAACTGATAATAATTTAACTATAGTCCTTGCTGATAAATCAAAGCAAATCATTATAATGGTATAATGATTTTCTTTGATTTATCAGCAGGGACTATAGTTAAATTATTATCAGTTATAAATTTTTTTACTTGTATAAAAAAGACAAATATGATGAACTTAATTTAGTCTCTTCTTCTAAATATCATACTTTAACCTACTTTAAACATATGTGAAAGTTTAGTGAAAATGGTTAAAAAATTTAAAGAATCTAATTATATTAATGTAAATGAAGTTAATAATACACTTGATTACAACTGGAGAAAACCCAGGCTCAACATCAGAGTAAAAACCACAAAATAAACCAATCTTACTGTTCACTGGTTGACATTAAATTTTATGTACTTTACAACTTAGAGAAATTCCTTAAAAATAAACTAAATATATTTGATGATTCAATTAATAGCATTAAAAATTCTGGCCAGTTCATAGAAAACCTCCAAAAACTTGATATAAATGAAGATATGAGATTGTTGACCCTGGATATTAAAAAACATGTACCCCTCCATCCATAAAAAGTTTATAATAGATACGTTAGTTTAAATTGTGACAAATGGATAATTCAACTTGTCGAATTTGTTTTTAGTTAACAATTACTTTATTTGTAATAGCAATTTTTTAGACAATTAGATGGACTCTATGGACTCTTGCATCAGTCCAAAACTTGCTGAACTGTGCATGATTAAAATTGACAATATTATCCAAAAACTACAGGGCATAATTTTTTTACAACAGTTATGTTGACAACTGCTTTGTTGTATATAACAAGAAATTAACCAAATCATACTTTAACATGCCAACAATATCCAGAACAATATATGTTTAAAAATAGAAAATGAAAATGACAGCAAATTTAATTTTTTAGACATCACTGTACTAAGATATGATAATTTCATTATTTTTAAAAATATATAAAAATTTGTGATGTTGGTAAAGTAATCAACTTCTACTCCAATACACCCATGTATATTAAAAAGAACATATTCAATATGTATATCAATAAAATCAAATCATGTACTGTATAGTACAAGTGATACTACAAATCAAAACATAAGAAATAGAACATATTTATCGCATCTTTCAATTAAATAACTATTCAAACAGAATTATCAACAAATGGCTACACAACCACTCATCAGGTCAACCAGAACCAAACACGCAAATAATTTATAGAAAATTAGATATCCCTACTGTTTTTGAAAACAACCAAAAAATAGTAACACCATATAATGTCATTTTAGCACCCACATTAAACAATAAAATCAGAAATTTCTTAAAAATCAAAGAACAAATTAATAGTAATATTGATGTGTTATTAAATAATAATAATCTTTACAGCTTCACTTATACGTGTCATCTAAAATACTATTACTTAGGTAAAACTGGTAGTGTTAAAAACTCGTATAAGAATGTCAAAAATGTTTGTACTATTTTAAAATATTTTACTGGTTATTTAAAGGCTGTTGGGAGTTTATTCACTCGTATAAGAGAGCATATAAGAGCTCTGAAGTATGATTACATCAACTCAGCAGTTGACACTCACTGCAATCAAGCTGGCTGCGAGATCTCACTCAACAGCGTCAAAATTCTTAAAAAAGAAAAGATTATTATTAAAAGAAATTTTTTTTAACAGAAATTATTAAAATAAAAAATATACAGAATGAATCTAAACACTGGAGTTGTCATCAATGACATCTGGCAACCATTACTATCTAAATAGAAGAGTCCATTTTAGCATGTATTTCATTCCTCCCTCTCTCCCCACACCATTGTACAGTAGACCCCCCCTATAACACGGGTTCTTATAATGGAGATTCCTATAATGTGGCGAAAAAATTGTGACAGTATTTGTATAAAGACGTTAAAAGGGACTCGTAAAATGTCGTCGCCGACTCATGTTGCGACAGGATTGGTTGAATCTGGACCAATAGTAGACGAGTAGCCAAACTACTTACACGCTACAGAGAGTTTAGGCAAGTAAGTTGAGTTTACTATCGTCTGTACACTATTATATATAAATTAGGTACTGTATATATAATTATATATATACTTTCCACCGTCCAGCGCCATGCTACTGAGAGTTTAGGCGAGTAAGTTGAGTTTACTATCGTCTGTACAGTATGTAAATTAAGTACCGTAAGTCTAATACAGTACTGTAATTTTAAACATTTCTTGTGAAAGAAACATTTCTTATTCAATGGCCATAAAAATTATTTATATTAATGATGTCTCCAAAATTCAATGAATTTTTCGCAGAAAAATAACTTATCAGAAATTGCGGCTGCTGTTTGATGCGCTGCTCCACGACGAAAACAAGCTTAAGCAATGGCGACGTCGAACGGTGCACACTCGGTAAGTAATCCTACAATTTTTTGTTTATAGCATAGTTTATACGGATTATTCCCAAAAAATTATACGTGTTTTGGAAATGTTGAGTCGAATTAGTCTAGAAT
>NW_019384496.1:1228610-1242379 GCF_000671375.1 Centruroides sculpturatus | reverse complement strand
TTTTTCCGCTTGGGAAGCGCAAGTGTGCGCGAGTTTTTCTACGGCGCTTTTCTTTCGTCGGTGAGTTGGTTTTTCTTCTATTTTTAAGTTACTAAGGTGAATGGTGAGGAAACCTTCGTCTTAAATAAACATAAGCCCCAAACAAAATATAATGAAAGCAAAATAAAAGTAAAATAAAAATAAAGCTCAGACTTGGTTCCTTACAAGTGATACTTCTTTTGTGCAATAGACAGGAATTTGCTTTTAAAAATATATACAGTAGAACCTCACTAATTCAGACTAAGTAATTAGTCTGAATTAGCAAGGTTTTTACTCAAATGTATATTGTATGGTCCAAAAAGTATGACTTTATTTAAAGTTAAATTTTATTATGCATTTAAATGAACAAATATAGTGGTTTGATAGACTTTTATAATACAAAAGTAATAGTAGCACTATCTTTGTCATTGTCAACATTTACCAATTTGAACTTTAAAAAGAAGTTAATTGTTGTTCATGAATTACTGTAAATTCTGAATTAGAATGAGATTAGTGTATTTCTATCAGAGCATTCTGTAATTTTATGATAATTGATTTTATCCTGAAAGACCTTCAAGTTAAAAAAAAAAACATTAGTTCACAATATTCTTTTAACATAAAGAAGATTGGATTAATCTATTAAATTTTCTTTATATTCATCAATTTAAGTTTTAAAAAACTATTTTCATATTTATTGTTGTAAGGAAATGGCTGATATAAGTTTTAGATTTGCTGAAAACTGGTAGGCTATACACAATAATTTTATTTTTAGTGTTTCATAAACAGTTCTTATATATACAAGTTGTGCCACTCATTTCAGTAAGTTGTCAATGAAATCTTGTTGGTCCTCTAATGCTCTGAATTTATTCTCATTGCAACTCATACTCACTAATTTTTCAAAAAACAGTAGTAGTTAATGACTTGTAAAGTCATTTCTTTATTCTTTGTAATTAAATGTATATTAATTAATTACATCAACTGTATGTTATTTTTAATTATTTTAAATTTAAATGTTATATTCAGGGTTCCTACACACCTGGAAAGTCAGGGATTTTCATTAGTGTTTGGAAAAAGTCATGGAAAGTCAGGGAATTTGTCTCCTTAGCTGCCTTGTTGATCTTGTTTGCTGAATATGGATGACCAATCATAACCATCTGCAGGTGACAAGAAGTAATGCAATCTTTAATAAAAAAATATACCAGAATCCATTTTGAAATGGCTTTTTTCACTGTTCTGAAGCCATATAATTTTACAGTTGTGGATTAATAACAGGATAAACTACTTTTATGTAATAGTGTTTAATTTTTATTAATTTTAATAATTCAGCAATTATAAAAAGATGAAATTGTTAATTAGAATAAAAAAAATAACTAATTAAAAATTTGTTTGCAAACTTTTAAAAGTTGAAATTGTAATTTATTAGAATGTTCACTTCAAAATAGCTAAATAGATCAGTAAAAATCTGATTTTCACATTTAAAACATTACTACACAACATAAAAAGTTATAAATAGTTACCCGACGTTTACAGTAAAATACTGGCACTGACTTGTTGTTGGCACAAGCTTTTTATATTTGTTGTTATGATTTTCCTTGAATGTACTGTACTGCAAGCATATTTTCCCCCTCTCTTCAATTTTTTTCCACAACTTCGATACAGAGTTTAATAATTTGTTTAACTGAAATGACATTGGGTAACAAATATCGCTGATTTTGGCAAATTTAGGGCTTAAAAACTGGCAAGATTGATCATACTTGTAATAAATATTCTGTAGTTATATTTTCGAAAATCAACAGGTAATGCGATAGTTTAACCACTGTTAACTTGCTTATAATTAAAATTTAAAAATTAAAAANAACAGGATAAACTATTTTTATGTAATAGTTTAATTTTTAATTTTAATAATTCAGCGATTATAAAAAGATGAAATTGTTTATTAGAATAAAAAATAACTAATTAAAAATTTGTTCGCAAACTTTTAAATGTTGAAATCATAATTCATTAGAATGTTCACTTCAAAATAGCTAAATAGATCAGTAAAAATCTGCAATTCAATCATTTTTCATGTTTGAAACCTTACTACACAACATAAAAAAATTATAAATAGTTACCCAACATTTACAGTAAAATGCTGGTGCCAATTTGTGGTTTGCACGAGCTTTTTATATTTGTTATGATTTTCCTTGAAAGTACTGTACTGCAAGTGTATTTTACCCCTCTCTTATTTTTTCCTGCAACTTCAATACATTAGTTTAATAGATGATTTTTTTACCCAACATCAGAAATGACGTTGGGTAACAAATATCACTGATTTCGGCAAATTTAGGGCTTAAAAACTGGCAACATTAATCATAATTGTAATAGATATACTATAGTTATATTTTTGAAAATCAGCAGGTAATCTGATAGTTTAACCAATGTTAATTTGCTTATAATTAAAATTTAAAAAGCTGGTAAATTTAAAAAACTTTAATTTAATTACTAAAAAATTAAAATAAATTTGATTATCTTTTGTGTGAAACAACAACAAAACAATTTTTATAGTTATGTTGCAAAAGAAAGAGATTTGTAGTTACGATTCTATGTGCTGAACTTTTATATTTTAATAACGTGTAATTGTAATTTCATTTGATGTTTATTTCTGTATTTATTTTATTTTACTTAATTTCTGTAAGTTTTAAGAATCCCAATTTTCATAATACTATAATGTCATAGGAATATAAGTGTGAGGTTCCAGAATTGTCTCAGAACTCACTAAAACAGAAAAACATAAAATAATTTAATTATTAGAGAAAAAAGGAATAAACAAAACTTTTTTATAGAAACTTGAGGAATAATCTAGACAGTGCCGCTTCCAAGATTGATCATTTGGATTGGAGTCGGATTTTCCATTGTTTGAAAACACAATGATGACTTCTCCTGCAAACTCCAATTCTTCAATTGACATAAGTAAATTGGAGAATCCATTAGATCCCCATCACAAAGTGTGGATGAGGGTCCAAAACCAATCCAGGGAATAGGAAGGTGATAAAAGCCGGTGTCTCAAGGACATGAGGCTGTCGAGAGTCATCTCTTCCAAAGCCATTGCAACCAATTACCTCCAGTCATTTTCCTTTTCCCTGTACTTCTCTATTTCACTGCTGTTGCTGCCTTTTCCTTCCACAAATCAACAGTTGCCTTTCAAAAGGAGGACTTTTCAAACAGGATAAATACAAGTGATTTACATTAGTGCTAGACATCAGACAGAAATTAAATGAACTTTCCTTTCCGGATCATTCACTGAACATTGCTCCAGATTCCACCAATGCTGCAATTTGATGTTTTTAAGCGGAACAGCTCGAACCACCGACATGTAGACGGTGGAACTGGGGGGGAGAGTCCCTTCAGTATGTGTAAATCAGCAAACTTCAATGACATGATGGTTGTCTGCAATTAGGGAGTCGTAAATTTCCCATATGGAAATGGATGTGTCAACTCCCGGAAGAGGTACACCATTGGGCACAGTCCGGGCCAACCTCTCACAGACCAGGAAACCCGCCAGGGTGGAGATGTAGAGGGACACCTCAGCAGTCTGGGGATCTCGCATCTTTAAGAGAAGAAAACCCCTTGGGAATAGCAAACATTGGTTAAATGTTCTGGGTGAGGGAAATGTAGTTGGAGGACCGCATCCAACTCTGCCGGACGTAGGTGATGGAGAGCTCTGTCCCCTTCCAAAAATACCATGTAAAGGTGATCTGAAGGGAAGTCCTGATGGATGTATGAAAATTTTTCCAGCTCAGTCAACAGAGAGATGAACCAATAGTCAGCCCAGATGGAGCATGTCATCACATCCGGCAGTGGCAGCGCTTCTTCTTGGGTCAGTGTGACCTCCACACTGGTCTACCCTGACACACTGCATGCCTACCTGCATTAATTGTCAAGATGGCTGGGGCAGCTGATGATGAAGACTATCCAAAGTTAACCCACAAACTCACAAAGCTGGTAGGCTGGAGATGCACTAGAAAATCGGTAGAAACGAAAAACCTTGCCAAACTGAACAACTAAAGCTTCCGTCTACCTCCACAACTTCTCTGGGAAAATCCGCTTGGCTGTCTTGTGTGCATCTACCACCCCTAAAGGCCCGTCTTGGTTCACTGTGGTGTGCTTGCTCTTTTGGATAATCTGTTTGTTGGGAACTGGCTTTCAAGACTCTTTTTTGAGTGTTGGATACCCAGCACTATTAGCTACTGGATTTCTGGTTGATCCCTGTGTGAATTCTTTGCTGATTCACCGGGGCAGTGTTCAAAGTGTATCTAGAGGCCTGGGATTCTATAGGCAACTTGGTCACTCTTTACCCTATTTTAAGTATATCCACTCTTCCTGGTTGGTGTTTACACTTTGGGGAAACATGAATGATTTAGAGCACATCTCTGCCTTGTGCATCACTGTTTACAAGATCCTAGATCAGTGTTTCTTAACCTCTAACAAATTGTCGCCCCCTTCAATAAAACCATTACATAGTATCGCCCCCTTCACTTCAAAATTCCGATGCCGAGGGCCAAGGTAAACGCCAAATTTGTACTTCATTGAATAGACTACTGACTAGTATAATGTTATTTGTTTAATTTTTGTACGATATAACGAATAAAATATCCAATTATTCTTAATATAATGTTGTACTATATCGCCCAGAAAATTGTTTTTCGTCCCCCAAAATATAAATTGTTACTAATCGCCTTCTCAACACGGAAAAATGCCCACAGGAAACCATTGAAAAACACTGTCCTAGATGATCTTAAAGACTATCTAGTGAACAACAGGAGCTCAAGACTGAGCACTCTGACCCACTCAAATTATATAATTAAAAGTGTGCAATGAATTATAGACATCTTTGACAACTGCCTAACTGATAAAAAGTTTACTGAAATAGATAAGAATAAACATAAATATAAAAACAGCACTACATGAAGCAGCAAATGAAGCTTTAGGACAAATCAAAGAACATGAAAAAACTTTAAAAAAATTCTGGTGGGACAAAGAGGTAGAAAACATGATACAACAAAAAAACATTAACTTACTTAAAATAAATAAACACTAAAAAAAGAAGAGGATAGAATAAGATATAAAGAACTTAGAAAATAAGCAAAAAAATTAATTTTGGAAAAGAAAAGATTAGATTAGGATAGAAGTTGTAGAGAAATAGAAACATAATAGGAGGAAGAAAATGCACTGAAGCATGGAAATTCTTAAAAAATATTAGAAATGCAAGTACAGTAGAGCATAGATTACACAGGTCAACAGTGGTTTTGGTGCCCAGGTATTTTGAGCTGATTTCATATGAATTTGGTGTCCTGAATTCAAATATGGCATTAGTTTTTGCCTAGGAGCTCTAATTTTTAAGATATAGCATTTTAGCGAAATATACGTTTCAGTATCTTAAGTTACATCCATGGATCAAGTAAAAAAACTAAACATGGAATTTTTATTATTATATTATGCAAATATTATTCTATACAAAGATAGAGGAAAAAGTCATCAATAAAACTAAACAGTTACACATTGAGGAAGCTTCTTTTCCGTGACTTTCATGAATGTATTTTGGAGCAATCCCNTGAAAACGTTTGTTCTATAAACCCCTTTTGCTGGAAAAGTGTATATGATTTTCACTTTTAGTTATTTGTCGAAACCGCGTCTTCTTCTTGTTTTGTTTGGTTCAATGTCACAACTTGATGAATTTATTGACACCTGGCAAATAATTTGATCATCAGCTTTTAATCCATACAGGTACATGTTTCAGGCTTTCGCCCCTCTTCAGTCTGTTACATAGATAGGTTGTATCTTGTGTATACAGTATCTGTCAGGCACCTTTTGTAGAAAATTTAAGGAAAGCTATGAAATTACTACAGTCAAAAATAATATTAACAAGAATCTAAGCATTGAAATTCTTTTATGAATTTCAATGCTTAGATTCTTGTTAATATTGTTAAACTGGCTACAACTATTAAAATAGAATGTTTATACAGTTGCAGGTGAGGCTGTGTGCGGCACTCTGGGAGTGAGATGTTACAAGTTACAAGGCATGCGGGGGAGGCCGTCAAGTCAAGAGGGAAGGGAAGGGGAGTTGGGAGGTATGAAAGGTGCCTGACAGATACTGTATATACAAGATACAAGCTATCTATGTAACAGACTGAAGAGGGGTGAAAGTCCGAAATGCATATCTGTATGGATTAAAAGCTGATGATCAAATTATTTGCCATGTTCCCTCTTGTTAATTTCTATTTTACTTATTATGTCCTCTAAATTTACTATGAAATATTTATAATTTTTTGTTGGGCCATTAAAGTTTAAACCTTTAATTAAAAAATTTTAAACGAAATTAGGTGTTATGCAAGTACTTTGCATAATACCTAATTTTTTAGATTTAAGCTTAAACTCAAATCTAAATTTTAAAAAAGTTAAAAGTAAATATTCTTGTGAAGTTGACTATGATAATCCATACACTGTTAGAAAATATAATCCTGCCTTATAATTTGCCAGAATAAATCCTTCATTCTAGACTTCCTACAAGAGATCAACCCACAATCCCTAAGCCCTTGTGCTCTGCCTTGAACAGGATAACACACATACAGTTCATTTCCTGAACCTCCATATCTCATACAATGGTCACCTATCTACTTGTGTTTACGGAAAACATACCCACCATCCAATCTTCATCCCTGCCTCTTCCCACGATCCGTTCACCTTCAAGTTGACCAGATTCAGAGCCTTGGTTCAAAGGGCATTCTTCCATTCATCTAACACACAAGCTAGAGAGGTTATGAAGCAAGTGGAAATATATAAGGCCACTCACAATAACATAGTCATTAACTTTTGTGATGTTGACTCCTTCTCAGTGGCATGGAAGTCTTTCTATGAAATATAAGTTCTCACTGTCCTCCCTGCCCCGTTCTCTTATCTTATGTCATATATCACCTCCCCTACACACGTTTGGCAGTTTCTCATTTATCTCAGTTGTTTACCTGATGATGCCCATTGAATACTTCTTCAAAATCAATCCCTTCTCTCTGTTCATATCTATATGCAACTAACCTAGCTTTATAGCAATCAACGGTGCCATCCTGTCTTCTTTTTACTTTGTACACCCATTTATTTGAAATTATTTTTCTGTCCTTTGGGCATGGGACTAATTCCCATGTATTATTTTCCATTAAGGACTTATACTCTGAATTTATGGCATTTAACCATTCCTCTCTATCTTCTCGGCTTAATGCTTCTGTTACACTTGTAGGATCTGGCAACTTGTCACATTTTGCGATATCCACTACTTCATTATACACCTTCTTTGGTCTTCCAGGTTTTCCAGTTTTAATTAATCGTGGTCGTCCTGCTTTGCGTTTTGGTTGCAGATCTAATATTTCATCGTCATGTGAAGGAATATTTTCGTTCTGCGTATCAGTGGAAGGAGTGTTACTCTCATCAACTTCAATGTTTTTTATGGTTGGTGTTAAATCTAAAGGTGCACTAAACAAGTCTTGTTTGTTTTCAGTTTCTAATTTTTCAACGAAACACACATCTCGAGCCTTTATGACAGTTTTAGTTCCTTGCTCCCACAGTCGGTATGCCTTTGATTCTTGTGAGTAGCCAACTAGAATGTATTCCTTTCCCTTTGGTTAAAATTTGTTTCTCTTCTGTCCCTTTTTCAGAGTAATTGCTTTGCTACCAAAAATTCTTATAAATCCAACGTAAGGTTTATTTCCAGTCCACAGTTCGAATGGAGTTTCTTCTTCTAAGGCTTTGGTGGGGCAACAATTTCTTATGTAGGTTGCTGCGTTGATAGCCTCTGCCCATAGACTCTGAGGTACATTGGATTGAATCATCATGCATCTCGCCATCTCAGTGAGAGTTCTGTTTGCTTGTTCAGCTATTCCGTTTTGTTGAGGAGTATGCTCGACTGTCAACTGCCTCTTTATTCCTTTTTCTTCAAGATAATTAGTAAATTCTTTTGATAAGTATTCTTTTGCGTTGTCGGTACGAATCCTTTTGATTCTTTGACCAGTTTCGTTTTTGACGCTTTCCTTGTATTGTTTAAATGCATTGAGTACTTCAGATTGGTGTCTGAGCATTGCTACTTCGACATAGCGTGTTTTGTCGTCAATGAATGTCACAAAATACTTAGAACCGCCTAGGGATTCCACACTCATTGGACCACATATGTCAGAATGGACTAATCCCAGTATACTTTTCTCTATCGTGTTGGACGACTTAAAGGATAATTGATGAATCTTTCCTTTGTAGCATATTTCACAATCAATTCTGTCTTGGGTTTGTTTCAATGTTATTCCATCTACCATTTTTTTGCTTGCTAGTTTCTTTAGATCGTTGATGTTTAGATGACCAAGTCGTTGATGCCATCTCAAAAGATTATCACTTTCTTCTGCATTCAATACCGCATCAGATCTAGTTTCTAGTACGTATAGCTGATCTATTTTCTTTGCTATCAAGGCGATGGAACCATCTTGGCGAGTAACAGTTGCAGATTCTCTTTTGAATGTGACAGAATATCCATGTTCTGTTATTTTGGGTACAGATATCAAGTTGTTTCTCAAATCTGGAACGGCTATCACGTCTTGTAGCTTAATTGTATTTTTGGTGTTGTTGACACGCACACTTATATTAATTGTTCCAGTTCCAACAGATCTTAATGCATGTTTCCCTGCAGTTTGTATTTCTTTGTGGAGATCTTGATTTATCTCTGTAAATTTTGTACAGTCGCTACACATATGTGCGGTTGCTCCACTATCAAGACACCAGTCTGTTGAGTTTAGAGGTTGAGCTGTTTGTACTGTGACTGCCATAGCGTCACTCTTTTTGCATGTATTGTTCCTTTGCGAATATCTGTTATTACTTCTACACTCAGCTGCACGGTGGCCAGGTTTAGCGCATATGTAACACGTTCCTGTGAATTGTGAAGAAGAACGATTATTTCCTTTTGGGTAGTTTTGTCGGAAAGAACTTTTCTTTTGTTTTGGTCCCATGTACAGTGCACTTCGTTCGACTAAAAACTCTTCCTTCTCTTGTCGTCTTGTTTCTTCTTCAATTAATTTTATTTTTAAAGATTCAGGCTTCGGTATGTCGTCTTGGGACTCAATGGCAATTCTAAATGTCTCGTATTCATCGGGCAATGAATTTAGTAACACTATAGATAGTAACTCACTTGGAACTGGTATACCCGCTTCTTCTAATTGTTCAGCCTTTTCCATAAATTCACTTACATGTCTCGACATTGATTTTTCAGTTCCCTTTTTCATCTGATAAAGTTGTCTGTATAGTACTGCCTTTTTAATTGGACCTTTCGATTTATGTATCCTTTCCAATTCATCCCATGCTTTTTTGGAAGTTTCTGCCTCTTTATGTGGCTCAACTGGTTCTGCTTAATGCCTAGTAAAATTAACGCTAAAGCTTTTTCATCTTTTGTCTGCCAATCTAGTCGTCCAGGATCGGTGTCTGGTTTTTTTATGGATCCATTTACATACGACCAAAGTTCATTGCAAACCAGTATGCTATGCATTTGTAACTTCCACGATTCGTAGTTGCCATCATCGAGTTTATCTACATGCTGCATCCCCACACTATTCATGGCGTTGTTCGTTGTTCATATGGGTTATGCCTTTCGTAAGCAAACAAGTATATAGCACATACTTGAATCTCCAATTAGATCCTTTTCATATGGTAAACCTCGATCATTAAACCCTTAAACCTAACCACGCTCTGCTACTATGTCAGAATATGGATATAATGAAGGGTAGTGTCGAAGGTAACACAAAGAATAAGAGAACTAAAAAGGAATATCCGTTAGAGCACAACACGCGTTCAAGACCAACTAAAGTCGAAACCCCAAGTACCACTTCCCTTGACAGGGTTTACATAGCTCAACTCACCCCTTGCATAGCAGAGGAGAGGGCTCGACGATGAAAAGGACAAAGGTCACATTCACAACTTCCTAACAAAGAAATATGAGACAAAATAATTATAAAAATTGCTGGATTATAGGTTTTTATAGTTTTTAATTCAAGTATACCTAGTTTTGAGTGATAGTGATATTAAAATATAAGATTCCTGTTTTTATCACAAAATGTAAACTAGGTTTATTCTTTAGATGAGACTAAGTTGCTTCAGTTGTTAAAAAAAATTATTTGAATTTTATGGAAATTTAGCTAATAAGTCATTGGGTTTTGTTTTATAATGCTGGCTATTATATTACTATAATAATTGATAGTTTATACTGCTATATTTTTTAATGATTTTATATTAGAATTTAATTCATAATGTAATTTTAAATAGACAATGATAACCTCTCAAATGAATTAAATAATCAGAGTTAATTTCTAATTAATAATTTTAAAATTAAAAAAAATCTACTCAGAGCAGGATTTGATTCTAGTTTCTTTACAAAGAAAGCATCATTATTTGTGCATTTTACATAGTGGGTGGAAAGTAATTAGGCATTGAGAAATTGCTATAATTTCTATACTTCTAATGCAAAGATGATAAATTATTTGACTTTTACATTATTATATGGAAATATGAATTCATACCTTAAAATTCAGTGTAGGCACTGGCACTATGCATCAACAAGTTTTCTTTGTGTTGTGGATGGATGATCACTTTTCTGTCCATCCACAACCAAACCTTTCATCATTTAGCTTAAAGTGACAATTCTTGATTATTTCAGACAGATTGTGGCATGACATTCCTTCACTATATGCCGCCACCTCCCCACAGCATCCACTGATTTCCACACTTTAATGTGCACATGTAAATGTTGGAATTATAAAATTTCATTGATTGATGTATATGCACACACAAATTTTATTATGATTGCAATATTATAACAAAAATTATAGTGATTTCTCAATGCCAAGTTACTTTATACCCACCTTTTAGATTATAAGGTTATCTTAGTTTTTGAACATATCACTTGCAAGCACTTTCATTCTTGCTGTTTATCAATGTCACATCCATCCATGAATGAAGGGTTTAATTTTTAGTTTGCAATTGATTTTTATGTTATGTTTATTTTTAAATAATAAACAATTTTAATTAACATAAAATAATTAATAAAATTTTATTTATTTTAGGTGAAGTATTAGGAGGTTTGTGTGAACTATTAGGAACCACAGTATATGAAAAGTGTAAAGATAAAGTTTTATCTTTAATAAAAAATAATTTGGAAAGAGATACTATCTCAGATGCCAGTTCTCGATTACCAGATAGTAATGAAAATGAAAGAAAATGTGATGATTTAATGGTATGTAAAAGTAAAATTAAAAATTAACTTTAAAAGTATTGAAAGAAATATATTTTTATAGATTGAAATACAGTTAAGTATCAAAAATCTGGACTAATTGGGACTGGACCCTGACCAGATTTTCTAATATATCTGTCAATTAGCATTTGAAATACTGTAAATTCTAAATATAATAATAATTAAGCACTACACATAAAATCAATCATTTGCAAGAAACTACAAAAATCTGCAAAAGCAAATATTTTCACCCGTGTTGAATAGTCATCATCAGGCCAAAAGACCTTCAAGTTTCTGCACCAGTCAAATTGCAAAGGTCTTTTAGCCTGATGATAATTGTATATGAATGCTATTTTAATTAATATGAAACAGCTAACTATCCAGCAAAATTTAAAAAACAAATTAATCATAATGATAATGTGTTACNTACTTCATTTGGTGGATTTACCTGGAATTAACTGGACGGCAGACTAACAAAGGGAAAAATATACAGGAATCAATTCTTGAATATGTGATTTAGAACTGTACAAACTGGAATTAGAGCTGCACATTTCATGTAGCACTGTACATTAAAAAAACACAGATCTAAAAAAGTAGAGCTGATAGAGAAAAACTGATTTCATCTTTGGATTCAGCAACCCAAATATAGCTAAAATCAGTTCTAAAATCCTAGGCACCAAAAAAAAAATTTTTTTTTGTAGGCTTGTGTTATCTGAATGTCTATCAACTGAAACGTCAATTAACCAAAAGCTTTTCAGTTGGCAAATTTAGATTTCTGCTAGTGCTGTGGCACTTCAATCTTGGGCTGCTCCAATATTATTTTCGTTGGTATGCGTGTTTTAGCTGGCAGCACTGGCATGACCATGAGAGGGTACTTAAGGATGTGCCAGGATTTGAACGAATTTCAACATGGGATAGGTTAGTATATTTTTTCGTACATAATCGGTTATCCGAAAAATTGATTTTTCGAACAACCCCAGTCCCCAATTGATTCGTATAATCGATGCTCTACTGTAATAGTAATAAAGGACAGTTTATCTCAGTTAAACAATGGGAAGAATATTATAAAAATTTATTAACAGAATATAGAATTCAATTTATGACAAGATATAAACAGAGAAAAAGATATATCAATTCATTTAGAGACAAAACAGATTAAACAAACATGTAAGAAACTGAAGAATAATAAAGCAAGCAGTCCTGGAGGAATACTGATAGAATTGATAAAAAATGGAACAGAAAAATTATTTAGAATGACAACAAAATTATTTGAAAGGTTATGTAAAGGTGTACATAATTATAGAAGTATATACAATGCCAATTTGTATTATAATTCTAACAAATCCCAGATTGTTTCAAAACTCTTAGGATTAAATATTATTATAGTGTAGAACAGGGGTCACCAAACTACAGCCCATGGGCCAGATCCGGCCCGTGAGATCAGTTCATCTGGCCCACCGTCACTGTGCCACAAATGAGCTAAAATTTAATTATTTAAATGGAAATATCATAGATTGTAAGATGAAGTTACTATGCAGAAAAAATTAAAATAAGTCTAAGTAAAAATGCCAAAATTGGTCCAATCTCATTTTTGCATCTGACAGTAATGTAATTTTTAGGAAAATTAGTGAAATAAAACATTTGGTGACTTTGGATATCAGAGCACTTTTTGTGTAAGTACCTGCAATGAAGTTTCTAAGAAAAGCAATTATGAGTTTGCTGCAGCAATTGTGTTTGTGTATTGGTAAATAAATATATTAGTTGTCTTTATTTTTTGTGTATTCACTATACTGTATTGAACAAAATGGTTATGCGGCCCATGCTTGTCATTCTCTTGGTTATCTGGCCTTCTGTGAAAAAAGTTTGATGACCCCTGGTGTAAAGAACTTTTGATTTCTGATATCACCTTTATGCTCATTTATTTGTACAAATGTACTGTACAAGCATAATGTAGTCTTAAATAATTTGATCTTGTATATATGGGCAGATGAGACTTCTTCAAGCAGTGTAGGAAATATATAGAGCACTGCCAGAACCTATGAATATAAAAGGATCGGTCCTACTGGAATAGCACCACCTGAAAATTTTTTAATGGCTTCATTCATTGCTGCTTGTATACTGAATGCAAAGGATCATGAATATTTTTCAGAGGGATGATTGAGGTTCCTAAGGGAGAAATACTGTAAACTATATATTAGGTCAGTCCATAAGTTCGTGCGTATTTTATGACCTTGTTTTGCTGTTAAAAATGCCAGTCTAATGTGATACTTTTTACACTGAAGTGTTAAATTGGATCTCATTCATATAATACTGTTCAGAATTGGGAACATTTCAGTTGTTTATTTTCGTTAAAATGGAAGTAACAGATGAATATAAGAGACATGTTTTATACTTTTTATTTTTAAGTGATGAGAATGCTACAAATGCAGCCAAAAAATTAAATACTGTTCATAATCAAACTGTAATT
>NW_019384496.1:1187198-1227979 GCF_000671375.1 Centruroides sculpturatus | reverse complement strand
GATGGTTTGAAACTGAAACTAGAGCAGAAGAGTCACGAAAGAATACATTTTCTAGATATTGACATACAATTAAAAGGAGATTGCATAACAACTAGCATTTACGTAAAACCTACGCACAATCCTCTCTACATACCAGCTAATTTGAATGACCCGCATGAATACAAAATGTCAGCATTTCGGGCACTCATTAGGAGAGCGTTTACTTATTGCTCCAATATATTGGATAGGAGTAAAGAGATTAACAGAATTAAGGAAGTAGCTACAAATTTGGGTTTCCGCAGAAGTACAATTGAAGGGCTAGTAAAAAGTTATGAAAGAGGCAAGAGGCTAAGAACGGGAACAGATCAATTTAAGATCACAAAATTTACGTATAATAAAAACTTCAAGGACATCATGAAGCAAGTTTCAGATAAAAAACGCTCCAAAATTATTTACAAAAGAGGTCCTAATTTATACAGTATTCTTAGAAACGACAAAGACAAGCTTAATTTAAGAAAGAAGAAACAGCGGGCGTGTATAAAATTCCCTTTGAAAATCAACAGCTAGGAATTAGGAAGGACTATATTGGAGTCAAAAGACGAAATTTGGCTATTAGGCTTAAAGAACACATATAAGACATTAGCAAAGGACATTGTACCACGGTTTTGTCAAATATGGCACAAGCGGAGGCTTCAGTAGTTAAATGGAATGAAGCATCTATTCTCAAGATGTCGAGGTCCCCATCTTTGGCGCTGCAACATGAAAAAATTGAAATGTATAAGAGTTAATTAGGAGACGGCTGTTTCAATGCAAGGGATGCTGATGGTTTACCATCAGCATGGAAGTTCCTTGTAAAAGAAAAGTTAAAACACAAATTCTTAGTTCCTATATGCCCTTTATAATGTGATGTTTTTTATGTATATATTTTTTATAAATTTAGTCCTTTTGTGCATTTAATCCTTTAGGTTTGTTTATTTTGTTTATATTTTTATTTTTGTTTTTATTTTATATCGCCCTATTTATTATTTATATTAATATGGCGTCAATCTATTTAGTATACTTATTTTGTATATTGATTGGTTAAATTATTTTTCGTTTTAATTTTGAATTTATAATGATCAAACGTTCCATTTAATACAATTTTGAAATACGTTCAAATGCCAGTTCACCTGAAGATGGCCTGTTCCATTAGGCTGAAAATGTTTGTGTTTCAATAAATATATCTCAGCATATAATGTGTTGTGTTTTTATTAAAGGTAAACTATATAGAAAGTTTGTTGGGTTCTATTTTGTCCAAAAAAAATATGAATATTCTGTTGTGTTTTTGAATATAAATAGGTACAATGAAATTATATTTTATTACATTAATTCCATTTAGTAGATTGCTATAAATCTCAAATTGATATTCGAAAACACCTAGAGAAAAAAATTTTAATATTTTTAAACAAAAATTGTTTATTTTTAATTATTAACTAAATGAAATCATATTTAAACATTAATAGATTTTAAAATTAATGAAAATGATGAAATTAAGATTTTAAAACTGTATTAATTTTCAAAATGTATAATTCTATATCATATTAAAAATCAAAAGTTTATTTTTTTTTTTATACAAATACTAGCAGATGAGCCCAGTGTTGCTCAGGCAAAAAGTAATGATAGATAAGATTATTAGATTATAGTCGATCTTACCATTTTCACTGGGTGCAAGAATTAGGTCCCTCCTCTTCCAAGATTAATTAGAGAATTTGTAGATATCTGCTTACCACACCGGAATAATGATGATAAAGGCTTGCTGCAACCACTAACTGGTTTGTAGTACCACTAAGTGATGAATAACAAACGTTTCCGTAATCCCTTCTGGGTTCTTCTTCAGGTTTAATTAATTCCAAACAGAAGCTGGAACTATCAGAATCATTCATAAATATAAATCTAAATATATAAAATTACTTGTTTTGACTGACTGACTGAGTGATTCATCATCATCCAAAGCAAACAATTGAACCTAAGAGGTGAAATTTAGTACACAGTTAGGGTATGTCATGAAAACGCATACTAAGAAGGGATTTTTCTAAATTTCCCCCTGCGGGGAGAGGGAAAGGATTAAGACTTAACCTGAAGAACAGCTTCTACTGTACTATTTTAGATGCAATTTTTTGTTTTCAACTACATTTAGTCTTCATTGAGTACTTAGGTGTATTAAATTGATAACATTTCAGACATTGTTATAAATATTTTTATATATTTTGATTTTTTAACCAAATGTTTGAACTGTTTTAAATTTGAATTTGTTATTGCATATTGGTTGGATTATAGAACAATTGTAAACGTTCCAGAAAATTGATCAAATTGAAAACAGTTCATTTGATTCTCAGCAATTCTCATCATTCTCAGCGATAGGTGTTATATAACAATTACTATGGTTGTTGAAATACTGAATATAAATGGTGTTTGCTTGCAAAGTTGTGGGTAACAGCTAGTTTGAACATAAAATCGAACATTAAGACAAAAATTTCAAATACAGTAAACTTATGCGCAGGCACTCGCATGTCAACTTTAAGTACGATGGGACACTAAATATTGTTGAGAATTTTTAGAAGGGTTAAAAAATATTCTGCAAAAATTAAAAAAATGGCACCTAAAATTGTACAGTAGAAGCTGAGTTCTTTGGGGTAATCCTTAACCCTCTATCTTTCCCCTGCAGGAGGAGTTTCCAAAAATCTGTTTTTAATGTGCATTCTCATGGCATACTCTATTAAAATGCTGTCAAAAACACAAAAATCTGCATCTAAAATAGTATAATAGAAGCCATTCTTCAGGTTAAGTCTTAATCCTCTCCCTCTCCCCCGCAGAAGGGAATTTCGAAAAATCCCTTCTTAGTGTGCATTTTCATAACTGTGTACCAAATTTCACCTATTTAGGTTCAGCGGTTTACTCTGGGCAATGATGAATCAGTCAGTCTGTCAGGACATGTAATTTTATCTACTGTATATAGATTAAATGTTTTTAAAGAGTGATTAGATGCTAATAAATATTTAATATGCTTTATTTCTCATAACAGTAAAATTTTATAATTTAAAAATTCACTTATATATAATTTCAGAAACAAACAGGTCGGGATGCATCCCAGATATTTCATGACACAGCAGGTTGGAAATGCCTAGAAACAAGTATGAAGTAAGTGTATAAATTCAGTTTAATTTAAATATTTATTGAAAAATTTATACTAAAAGTGTATTTGAATGCTTTTAACATTAATAATTATTTTTTATTTAATCTTATATTTAAATTAATAAAAAATATAACTACACTATTTAGAAAAGTTGTTAAATATAATGTTTTAAATGTACTTTTTGAATGTAATTAAATATTTTAAACGTTATATATTGTGTATTGCAATAAGAGTTTGAATTTAGTAAATAACAATATTATTGTACAGGGCAGCGCTGTCCAACTTATCATAGCCCTCGGGCCATATTTTCTTCACAAACGTTTCGGGGGCCAAGAAGGTTGATAAACCACATGACATTTGCATAGTGCTACGGTTCAGTAAGCATTAATTGGTCAGCGAGTCCGATGTTGACGCTATAAAAAGGCGACAGTTCGACACACCGGATATACGTCACTCTCGTCTAAGTTCGACTTGGGAATTTTTTTGTTCAATAATAAATGTGAATTCTTCTTCCTGGAAAAAATAAGACATTCCCTGAAAATAAGACCTAGCGCATTTTTCAGAGCAAAAATTAATATAAGACACTGTCTTATTTTCGGGGAAACACGGTAGTAAAATAATTTTAATATTAATAATAATAATTTAGTAACATAAATTTATTCATAGTAAAATGTACTCGCGGGCCGTAAAAATTATTTGGAGGGCCGCCAGTTGGACAGCGCTGATACAGGGTATTAAAAATAAAGTGAATTGGTTCCTTAACTTTGGAATGATTAAAGTTAGGCGGATTGGACTAACTATGGCCAAACAATGTACAAGGGAATCATGCATGTCCAAAATTTTGGGTTGGAAACACTTGAATTATGAGATCCTATGGAAGTTTCTCATTAAAGTGTAGTGATAATCGGATCAAAAATGGTGTCATCAGAAAGTACATGAAAATCTAAACAGCGTTTGATCTGAGGCAATTTTTGATAACTTGTGCTGTCGTCAAGTAAAGAAACAAACATCTAAGTTAGGATAAGCAGACAAACAAACAAGCAAGCAAGCATGTTTGTGCTATTAAAGCTATTTATACTGACTACAGTACAACATTTGTATATGGCTGCAGTTGGCCATTATGGTAGATGCCTGAGAATCTATGACTTTGCATTATTAATGTCTGAATTAATAGCAACAAGGACAATTAGTTTTACCCTGATTTGCAAAAACACAGTCAAAAACTCCAGCCATTAAAGTTGACCATACTGACCACAACAATTTGTGTTGTAGTCTTATGGTCAACTTTAATAGCACAGAGCATGTTAACAGCAGTTGTGCCTGTTCACATGCTTGCCACCTGCCTTTCCTGACCAGAGCCATCAAGAGCTTGTATGGAGTCCAGGAATAGAGCAGACTTCTTTTGCTTCCTAGCAGGTCCTTTTATCCCTTTGTGTTTTGAACAAATGAAATAGATATAATGCTTCTATATTAATAAAAAGTAGCCTTAAAGATTTTATTTTCTGTTAGTAAAAATAATGTTAATTTTATAGGGGTCGGAATCACTATGGACCTTTAAGTTTTCTCTAGGGAAAAATACCCAATTTTTTTCCCCTATAGACAGTCTTGTTCCTGACTTAAATGTTTATGTTAACTCATGCTGTCATTGAGTAAAGTAATCAAAAATTATCCCAAAGTAAACATGTTTAAATTTTTATGTACAGTACTTTCTGATACAGTAGAGCCTCGAAAACTTGGCACTCGATAACCCGGCACTCCGGATAACTCGGCCACACCCTGGCAGGGCAAAAAAAATCCTTAGTTAATTAATTTTCATTATAGACAGCTTTATGCCTCATAAAGTATTTTTCTGAGGTCTGTCTTATCAGGTAAATTACTGTACACAGTGTATTCATTAATTTTCATTTTCATGTAGTAAAGGCTCTATGCCTTCATAAAGGTCATACTTTTCCTTTGTTTAAGGGTATTTGGACAGTTTATTCTCTATTGTATTCTCAAGTAAACAATACATACAAATACAGTACAGTATTTTCTGAGGAAACACTCATACTTAGTTTTTTTAACCCCATTTCCGATAACCCGGCATTTTCACAAACTCGGCCACCCTTTGGTCCACATTAGGCCGAGTTTTCGAGGCTCTACTGTAACACTATTTTTGACCTCATGTATAATTGGACTTTAACAAGAAATCCTTATAGGACCTCATGAGAGACACAAACTCACTAACTTTTATTAATGTATAGTTTATTTATTTATTTATTTTTATTTATTTAGACATACTGGGTTTAAGAACCCATGATGCGGGAAACACAAAAATCATTACACATACATTACAAACCAAAAAAATATTACAAACCATAATTTATTATTACAGAGAAAATTAACATATACATAAATAAAACAAATTATACAAAAATTGTAATTGATACCAAAAAAATATATTTAAACTAAATATCCAAATATAAAAGAAACAAAAACAAAATTATGGGGAGAACTATCCAAACAAAAAACAACTTTATGAACAAAAATTAATTACACCCACCTATAAGAGAAAAAAAGATTGAGTTATCTTGTCAAAATATGGATAGTCTCCCAAAACTTCTTAGCCACGAATGCACTTTTAAAAGACAAAAACAAATGCCACCTTTGGGCAAAATTAGATACTCCATTATGCAAAAACAAAAATGTACGTCACACTCCGTACAAAAGATCACTGAAACAAAATAAGTCAACATAAGATTACCTAAAACTTAATTTAATCTTCTGAACAAAATTAATTAAATCAAAATTGCTTAAATTACCAATAAGGTCCAAAAACTTCTCAAACGGAATAATAGAGATACCAAAAACACTTTTTTGAATTTTTTCTAAATTCATACACCTAGCTATCATGTGAAAAGCATCCACTAGCTCAATGGTTCCCAATTAGTGGTACGCATACCCTGAGGGTATGTGAAATTGCATGAAGAGGTATGTGCGGCAATCTAAAATCGGTCAATTTAAAATTTAAATGCATGAGATGAAGCAATCAAAAAAATAATGGGTGGACCATCAAAAATTCGGCAATTTACAACATGATGTCAAATGCACAAATTTGTTTATTTATAACTAAAAATATTCTCGAAATTTCATCAAAAAAATGTGTTTGTGACAATACCTAAATGAAATTCTTATGCAAGAAACAAAAATTGTACAATTAACACAAACTGTGTTAATTGTACAATTATCATTATTATCATGTCAGCGAAGCGGCAATAAAATATTTACTACCATTTTGCACAACATACCTCTGTGAGAGTGAATTTTCGGCCATGACAAACATGAAAACTAAACATCATCACCGACTTCGACTCGAAGATGACTCGAGACTGAAGCTGACCAAAAAGCAACCAGATTTTACAAAGTTGTGCAAAGAAAATCATGCACATTTGTCACATTAAAATTAAATAACCTTATGTTATTTTCATTATTATTAGAATTGTATTTTAAAGGTAATAAATGTAAAAAAACTTATCTATTTATCACTAGCTGTCTACCCATAGCTTCGCTTGCATTATATCGAATTTTCTCGCAGTAAAATGTAGCCTATGTCCATGTCCAACATGTAAGCTATCTCTGTGCCAAATTTTATTAAAACCTGTTCAGTGGTTTAGATGTGAAAAGGTAACATACAGATAGGCAGAATTACCTTCAAATTTATAATATTAGTGTGGATTAATATGAATTTCTGCTATAAGGGTAAGTGAGTTTGAGCTCTTTCTTGAAGTGGTACGCAGGAAAAACTAATTGGGAACCACTGCACTATCTGATCATTCTGACAATATTTGCAAATTTTTCTGCGATAATTCTGTAAAAAATTAAGAGAGTTACATCTGATTTGCATTACCGTAGAGCTAATATTGAAAGAAAAATTGCTATTGTAAATCGAACAGCCGAAAAAATATTTGTTTAAATGCTTATACCAAACATTATAAAAAATTACATTAATACGTCAATTTAAATCAAGAATAAAATTATCAAAATAATTTAATTTTAAGGAGGAGCAACAGTAATAATTATTTAATAATTCATCAAAATTAATACCATTATTAACACAAATTTTCCTTAAAGTTTTAGACCACAAAAAGTCCCTCTTATTTAACACATAACACAAACACATTCTACTCCATTGCTTTTCATCCAATTCAATAGTTCTGAAGATCCAATTCAAACACTTATTTAATATTGTAAAAGACAAAGGTAATAGCGAACACTCCATAAAAATCAAGTAACTTGGGATACAACGAGACAAACCAAATAACTTTTTTATAAAATTAACCAAACCTGGATCCAACTTGTCGCATTGATATCCCCAAACTTCAGATGCATATAACAAAGATGATGTAACAATTGAATTAAAAATCCTTAAATAATCTTTTAAATTACGTAATTTAGCCGATCTACACATCTGAATAACTTTATCAGTTTTAATAAAGGCATTCTTTGTAGCAGTTTGAATATGGTATTTGTATTTTCCATTGTACTTAAATATCACACCCAGATATTTATATTGGGAAACTACCTATTACATCATTTCTAAACCACCATTTATCCAATTTAGCAAGTTTACCACCATTATGGAAGACAACAACTTTAGATTTCATAAGATTCAAGCTCATATTATTTTCTAATAAATATTTATCCAAAATATTAATAAATCCTTGTAAACATCTAACAGAGTCGGCAATCAGAACTATGCCATCTGCATAAGCCAATATTTTGGTACTAATGCCGTTCACCTTGATACCTTCATAGTCAGAGTTACTTATTTGTTCAATTAAATCATTTAAATATACACTAAACAACACAGGACTTAAAACATAGCCCTGCTTAACTCCAGTAGCAGTGAAAAAAGACCTAGAACAAAGACGACCCCATTTAATCTTCACATTAAACTCTTTATACAATTCTGCAAGCAAAGAAACAAATTTGAAGCTAATACCATGTTTCAAGAGTTTTTTCCACATTAAATTCCTATCTACGGTATCAAAAGCTGAGGACAAGTCAACGAAGAATGCATATACTTTTCGCCTTTTTTCTCATTAATGTTTTAGTAATAAGAGTATGCAGAATATAAACATTGTCTAGAGTAGAATATTTTTTATGAAAACCGGCTTGATTCTCAAATAAAACATCGTTTAAATTTAACCAAGTAACCAACCTATGATACAATATATTGCAAAAAATTTTTGACACAGTTTAGCAGAGAAATTCCTCTATAATTACTGGGAATCGACTTAGAGTCATTTTTATAAACTGGACATAGAATAGCACTACTCCAATCTTTTGGGAACACCCCAAATCTCAAGATTCTATCAAAACTTCTAAGCAATATTGGAAACACAGAATCCATCCTCCAAAATTCAGAAGGTATACCATCAATCCCAGGCACAGTACCAACTTTAATTTTACTTAAAACATAGCTTAATTCAGAGTCCATAATGTCCACATCCAAAATTTTATCAGACCAACTTAAACACTCATTGAAGACAGATAAATCTACAATATAAGGAAGTGAAGAACCATATAAAAAATAAAAATAAGTAAACCATTCCTCCAAAGAAATGTTCACTCTACTATTATAATTTCTAATTTTACATAAATTCCAAAACCATTTGTTATTTTTACAGAAAATACCAGAATACTGAACAGTATACAAAAACTTTTTTTTTCTTAGCTAAACAAATTTTTTTAACCAAACCATGAAATAACACGAATAATTTACAATACAATTCCAAACCATTTTTCTTAAAAGCTCGCCAAACTCTATTTCTGTTACGGATCATTAGGTGACAGTCTAAATCAAACCAATTATTAATATTTATATAATCTTTTGGTTTAACATTCATATTATGGGAATTAGCCATCTCGACAATTAATTTAATAACATTTGATAAAGAAACAGAATCACAGTCTAACAAATATTTCTCCAAATCAAGCACAAAACTATTCATAGTCTCACAATTCCAAAAAATTCTTTCATACAAACTACCCTTATTATTTACCTTAGATTGAACAGGTTTATTCAAATATAATACCATGGGAAAGTGATCCGAAAGACAACAATCATCACCCACAGAAAAAGATTTAACACAACCCCATGCACAAAAAGTTGTTAAACCAAAATCAATAACTGAAGAACCCAAGCTAAACACAAATGTATATTCACCAGCTTCATCGCCAGACATTCTACCATTTAATATTAATAAATTTTTATCTGCACAAAATTGAAGCATCTTTTGACCCCTGCTATTTACAGTAACATCATTAGATGTCCTGCTTCTTTTAGCAGAATTGATACCATAAGCATCACCAATGTAATAAGGAATCACATTTCCCTTACCCATCCGAGCATTAAAGTCACCCAAAATAAATAAATTAGAATCTTTGTTGAAATAAAAATTATTTTGTCTCAAAAATTTCCTGCCAGCTATGCTCTTGCATATAAACAAAACATAGCAAAAATTCACCCACAGGGAATATAATATTAATCAAAATCAAAAAATCATCTTTATAAATTACTTTATAACAAAAACAAATTTTTAAAAATATCAACCATCGAGCCTTAAATCTATCCCTACAACCGTCTCTAAAAGCATCACCAATGATACAATTATAATCCAATAAAATTTCTAAGTTACTTTTATTACTTTTAGAAGAATACCAAGTTTCAGATAAAAAAAAAATCAAATCAGATTGCGATATATACTTCCAAAACAAATTCAGCTTATTTTTAATACCAGCACAATTCCACACCATTATAGAGATAGCCTGGATCAGTGGTTGCTATGAGAAACAACAATAATTTTACCCGAATCCTCATCATATTCGTATTTCACTCCATCAATAAATATTTTATCATAAGTTAAACGGATTTTCTGAGCACCTTCCGATTTCTTCTGTTTTCCAAACATCCTTAACTTATACCTAATGTCTCTTAATCGTTGAGAAAAGTCATCATTAACAAATACATTCAAATTACAAGACTCAAAAACTATTTTTTAAAAGATAACTTATCATTAAAAGAACCAAATTGACAAATTATTATTCTAGGCCTGTCACCAAATTTCTTACCAACTCGCCTAGCATTGACATATCTCAACAGAGGCAAATTCAACTTATTCATAGCAAAAGATTTAACTGCCTCTAATGTATCAATTGCCGATTCTCCAGCTCCTTCCTCCAAACCATGTATAACTATATTATTAATTCTCCACTGATTATCCATGTAATCCATCTCACGTTCAATTTTCAACACTTTCATACTAATATTATCAATAAGAGAAGAACTCACCAGCTTCGGTCCATCCGAACTGATCCTGGCCTTGATATCAACTAATCTAACCTCAAAGTCAACAAGTGCTTCATCCACATTCTTAAGCCATTCCGTAAGATGGTCGAGTCGCTTTATAAAATCCTCCACCTTACCATTAAGAGCAGCATGCATACGCAATAATAAACGTACACCTTCGGATATGTCAAAATTCAAAAACCTCCTCGTTTTGACTGTAACTACTACTCCTAGGTCTACTTGGTGTTCTCTCCGGCACAGTCGGTGAATAAGTCTTCCTTTTTATGCCTTGGGACATGATAAAACAAGAACTTACTTTTAAAGGACAAAAACAAATGCCATCTTTGGGCAAAATCAGATACTCCAATATGCAAAAACAAACATGTACATCACACTCCGTACAAAAGATCACAATAAGGTCCAAAACATTCTCAAACGGAATAATAGAGATACCAAAAACACTTTCTCGAATTTTTTCTAAATTAGTACACCTAGCTATCACGTGAAAAGCATCCACTAGCTGATCATCCTGACAATATATGCAAATTTCTCTGCAATATTTCTATAAGAGAAAAAAATTGAGTTATCTTGTCAAAATGTGGATAGTCTCCCCAATGTATAGTTAATTCCATTGCACCTTGTTGGGTCATAATTAGTCCAATCAATCCACTTTTAGTCATTCTAGGTTACATATATATAAAATGTAGAATTCAGAACAAATTTTGCATTATGTTAATTTTATTTTTAATTTCATATTAATATCTGTGAGAGATTGAAATGATAGTTTTATACAAATATCTAATACCATAAAGAAATAATGGCTTTGCTGACATGTTTAAATAGAAGCAGACTCCTTATAGAAAAAAAATGGTACTTTTAAAAGAGAATATTATGTTACCAGAAAATAAAATATTTCAAAAAAGTCAAATATTTTACTTCTTTGAAAATGTCAAACTTTGATCCTTGAAATTTCATAAACATCAGATTGTCTGAATGGTCAATTTAAGCAGCATCTGCTTATTTTTAAAGATATTTATTAATTTACTCTGTTTTATATGTGTGTGTGTTGTTTACATAAAGAACTATTAAATAAATTGAAACACAAGGGTAAAATATTGTATTAATAAAACATCAGAATTGCCCCTAATATGCAGAGTGATTATAATTAAATGGGAATTGTTTAGAGCTCTGTGTAGAAAGAACAATTGGGCCAAATGCTACTTACTGAATTTAGTATGTACAGTTTCTTGACCATAAACATTTAAGTTTATGGTCAAGAAAGTGTACATATCAAACAATAAAAAGTTTGAAAGAAATAATTAATTTTTCATGCCAGATTCTTATCAGATAAAAGTTTAACAGTACTGTCCATCTACATTAATAAGGTTTTGATGAGTAAAACACAAAATATAAATATTTTGCAAGCACTTTTGACATGTATAGAATGTCTTCTTCAGGTGAAACAAAAACAAATTTTAGAATGTTGATATGAATTTTAACATTAACGTTAATATGTTCTAATTGGAGGGCATATGTTATTTTTAAATGTTTAGCATTAATTTTTACTAATTGAAACACACAAGTTAAATTTAAATGGTGTGCTATTAAACTTATATTTTGACTGTTAATTGAATGTGTAATTGAAAATTATTAACAGCTGTGATTTAATTTTTTTATTGAATGGTATGAAACCAATATTTTTGGGTGCTCCAGGAGGCCTATTACATGACTCCAGTTTCTCAATTAATTAATAATATTTCCCAGATGAATAAACAGTTGTACATTGTACTGTACAAGGATGGAACATTCATTTCACAGGGGTATAAGTAATGATTGAGAATCCTTCTAGATAGTTCTGTTGAGATTTTGTTATTACAAATGTCATCTTGATATTGTAATGTTTGGCTTTGCAATTTTCTACTTGTGGCCCTAATATACAGTGAAGTTTAAATTGCAAGTGGTGCACTATGCACAAGAAAATAGAATTTGAGCAGTAGGATGAAACTTTGATGTAGATGAAAAAAGTGTGATGATGGATTCAAACAAAGGATGGTCTTGAGAAAACTTCACAAATCAGCTATCATTTTGCAGAAAGAGAGCAAAATATCCTGACCTGAAAGCAAATCTGAGATATATCCATGAAATTTAGGCAAATGTATTTTCTGTGTCTGTTGAAATGATTCAGTTCAAAGCCCAAAGGATTGTTCAAAATTTGAATGTTATCAAAAGTGAATTTAACAAGTTATGACTGGGCAAGACATTTCATGGCATGACACAAGTTTGTGATTTAGCATCAAATTTCAACAATGCAAAGGCTTCCTGACACTTACCAAGAAAAACTGCTCATATTTCAGAAATATGTCCTCAGCTTAAGAAAGACACATGGTTACAACTTGGGGGCAATAGCAATGCTGACAAAACTCCTGTCTTCTTTGATATGCCAAGTGACACTATAGTCAATCAGGCAGGTAAAAAAAAAGTTTTGGTGCAAACAATAGGAGCAGAAAAGCAATATTGTACTGTAATGCTGTGCATCCCTACTGATAGAAACAGGCTGCCATCTTATGTCACTTTTAAGCGTAAAACCCTGCCAAAAAAAAAAAAAAAAAACACTACCATCTGAAATATTGGTACAAATTCAAGATCAAGGCTGGATGACAGAAGAACTCTACATGGATTGACTGAAGTCAGTGTGGTTTCTATGTCCAGATGCACTGTTATGTTGGTGGTCCATGTTGGTTGTTGACAGCTTTTGAGGTCATCTGACTGAAAGTGTAAAAAAGAAGATAAGGGAGGAGAAAAGTTGACGTGGTTATGATACCAGGAGGGATGACTGGAATGCTGCAACTGCTTGACATATCCATCAAAAACATCCTTTTAAGGCTCACCTGTGGCATTTCTACTGCAATTGGAGGTGCAGTGCCAAAGATATGACATCTACAAGGTGGATAAGAAAACCATCCCTGTCTCAGATGTGCAAATGGATTGTGGCTTCATGGAAACTAATATTGGAACAAATAGTGTCCAAAATTTTCAAAATCAAGTCCATTTCCAATGCAATGGACAGGTCAGAAAACAATGCATCATCTTGCATCATCTAAGAACAAAGATTCAAGTGACACTGGTGATGACAGTAGAGTTTCATGTGAAGAACAAAAAGAATTGCTATCAGTTTCAAATGAAGACATTGATTACAGTTTTTATGGTCCTGGGGTATGTAAAGATAATTAATGATAATAAATTGCTTTAAAATTATTCATTAAATCAAGTATAGACTGTATTTTTTCATAACCCCACCTTACTTATGTGGCCAGAAATAGTATACGCTGAAGGTGGCCCATAAGTGAAGTTTTACTGTATTAGAGAAAAAAAATGTTCAAATAAAGCTAACCACAGAAGAAAATTTNAATTTTTAAGCAGTTTTTTTCTTAAAAAAATTTTTTATATGAGATTTTGTTGAGTTTAACAGTTTTAAAGTTGCAAGTTGCCTAGATTTTGTTACTTTGCTCCATTTTGAGAACGATAATATAATGGTGATGCAGGGACAAATATGCAAATAAGCTAAAACAAACTGCAGCTTAGGGCCTCGCATTATGAGTCTAAAGTTTAGGGCCCTTATAGCTGTAAGGAGGTGAGGGAAAGATACAAGTCTAATATATGAATGGTTTGGTGGAGAGAGGTGACCTGTTATATTATATCTTAGGGCATGTTATATGTTATAAGTGGACTTGTGGCCCTAATAAGGCCACAATTCTAAATCCAGCTCTGGGTAGATGTAACTAAAACATCTAGTAGGTATTAAGGCTAGAATTTAAACAAAATTTCATGAAATTCAGTATTCTATTTTGGAGTAGGACACTTTCCAATACGTTGCATTCGATACAAAAATACTTCATAACTATATAAAATAGGCAATTTTTCAGACTTTCGTGTTGATAATTTATATTATTTAAACTTAATTTCCACTTACTTTATTTCCAAATTTTGCCTTTTACGTTATATTTCAGCATATATTCAAGCGTATCTCGTCTACGTTCCTTCAGTAATTTACCTCTACTTCTACACATTTTTTATGTAGTTACATCAACGAATTTGTAAGTAAAATGATTAAATTTTGAGCATAAAACTTTAAAATATTCTTGATTTTTACAAAATAAATACATAAATAAATTTTCTAATATATAAACATCATTCAATCATCTCTAAATTCTATAGAAAGATTCCATTTTTCATAGGCTATATTCTTTCGACTTTAGGTGCGGGTTATATAAAGTAGAATAAACAAAAAGTAAAAATAGAATTGAAATTCTGAATATTTGATTTTTATTTGCAAATTTTATTTTATTTTATTTTTTTTTCCACTATTTTCTAAAGAGAAAAACCAAGGTGACTCGCAAATGGTTCGTTAACTTTTGCGTGTAGAAAAGGAACTAGAATGCATTTTCTCTCACAGGATAATGTATAAGAACAGGTGCGACGTTTCTCTCGCTACACAAGTAATCGTGACAAGATATTGAAGATCAAACGTGATTCCATCTCTTGTTTAACTGTTTCTATACGCCTTTCATCTTATTTTATACATAAAAATTTATATAATTAACCGTTATCTACATTAATATGTAACATATCTCGTCACTCCCTACATATAATCTACAGTTTCGTACGCGTTAATTAAATTTGAATACTGCAAAAATTTTGATTTTTCCCCCCTTTTTTTTGAAGATTATAAACCCATTTTCCTGTATAAATTTTTATTATATTGTAGAATTGTAATTTAAATTTGAAATTTAATTTTCTGGTTTATTGAATGTGTGTATAACTCCATTGAATGTATTTAATATTATGCAAAATTAAACAATCGTCTCATAACTTGTCATTTGAATAAATTGACAAGTGAAATGATTTCTGACGTGATTCACTCCTCTAAATTCATTAAATTCGTATAAATTTAATGTAAAGTGAGAAATGCAAACTTATACTTTAGTCCTTTAACCTTGTATACTTGCTGTTGAAGTCATTATTTCATCAATTTATATGAATATTTTGGTAATTTTTTAAATAGAATTTAATAAAACTATTAATATATTTAATGAGTTAAAACTATAAAATCGACGTTTTATGTAAATATTTTATACAAAATTCGTAAGTTTGTATGTCGGTAAATTTTGAAGTTAAACTCGCTTGATTATTAATGAATGCAATACGTCATCACCGACGATATTTATGATGTCACGAATGAGGGTTATGTTTTGATGACGTTGTGTAATTTATTTCTAGAAATTTCTGATAATATAATGCAGATGAGAGGATGATATACGTATATACAATTTTAAAAAAAAATTTACACGCCTAAAGTTTTATTTTCTAGTTTTCTACCAGTCTTGCGAACAGACAAACGAACGGGTAAAACGAATATAGATTACCATAAATTGTTAATATATATAAATCAAATTTTGATTCTAGAAAAGTAAGCCCAAAATTGAAACTCAACTTTTTCCTGAAAAAGAAATGAAAAAACAACTTTTGAGTTATCATTTACATTAGAAAGTAATAATAACCAAAAATCAGTAATTTCATTACAATTTCAATTTCAGTAATTGGATAACCACAATAAAAACAATTTTTCACAATTTAAAAAAAAAAAAAAATTTATGATTTATTAAGCTATTCAGATCATAGCAGATAGGGATGCCACCTGGCCAGCATTGGGCGAACTTCACGGGCAGTTTTAAATCAAGGCTGATGGTCAGCAAAAATATTTAAATATTGCAAAACAGTTTAAAATATAAACACAATTATATTTTAATTGAAAAAATATTTGAGATGAAAAGGAACACTTTACGCCAGATGACAAATAAATCACACTCTAAACCTATTGTCTTGTGTCTGAAACATACACACTGCATGAACATTTTCAAGCTCCTCTGGAGTTCTGCTTCAGACGAACCTTGCTGTTTTGTTGATGGAACACAATTCCAAAGTTAAAAATTCAAATGTCAACTAAATAATGAATCAAATCCGACGTCCTTTGAAAAGTGAACAAATTTAAAACAAATGGGATATGAAATAAATGGAACATTTGCATTTACATTATGAAAAAATAGAACAAAATGTCATGCACAAGAAGTCATGACAACAAAGGCATGCACTCAAGTGCCTTCCATTTGTTTTAAATTTGTTTGATTTTCAACAGATGTTGGATGTGATTTGTTATTTAGTTGAAATTCAAATTTTTAACTTTGGGATTGTGATCCATCAACAAACCAGTGAGATTCACCTGAAGCAGGACTCCGGAGGATCTTGAAAATGTTCGTGCAATGTATATGTTTTCAACGCCAGACAATAGGTTTATAGTGCAATTTATTTGAAAAAAATATTATATAAGATTATTTTTATTATTCAGCAAGCTTACTTATAATGATAAAATGACTTTCTCATTATAATTATGAAAGCTTTTGTTACAATTCATAGATTGTGCTGTAGTACTGTACATTATTAAATTTTCAAACATGATTTGCAGGATTTTAAGTAAAAATACTTGTTCACATTAAGTCAACTGCTGTTTTGAATTTTATAAACTGATTTTTCATGGTGAGACTAATCTAGACATTTGTCTGATTTTTCTTCTCCTCGAAAAAATACTCACACAATTGTACATCTAAGAAAACCTTGCTTCATGAATGAATTCAAAACTGGTTAACTGATGATGATGATGATGATATTTGTTCAGCTTGTTACATCATTTAATGTTAAATACAATGGATTCAAGCACTCTTGTAAGTACTTGAATCCATTGTATACCAAGTGCAAGAAGCATGAAAAAAAAAGTTTGTATTCTCATTTACCTTCCTCCCAGTTGTCATGTCAGCCGACAAAGTCAGTTTCCAACAGTGGCAACCCTAATGGTTGCCACTTTTGACTAAAATTATATTCTCAATATCATTTGCATGTTAGGTAAGTTATGTCTCAATTTCTCTGTGATTAAAACAATTTTTGACCATACAAATAATTCTGTTATGGTTAGATGGTTAACAAATAAAATTTGTATTTAACCATCTATCTCTAGTTGGAATATTAAAAAAGGATTTGAACTGACCCAGAATTGTTTGTATGGTCAAAAATTGTTTTAATCAAAGACTTGATCCTTGGAAATTTACGGTTCAATTTCTCTGTATTGCCTGAATTTCTTTGTCAGCTTACTTTGATTTGTACCACTCTTTGTTTCTTACTGATCAGTCTGACTTTCTGTATCCAGGTGAAATAGGACCAGAACAGCTCATGAGAAAGGTTGATCTTCAATATTAATGTAATGCCACATCCCAAATCTGGCTAAATGATGTTGATCAAATTTTGAAATTTTCATCTGTATCTTAGACAATGATGTTTTCTATCCTATCAGACAAGAATTTTAACGATTATAACATGACTTTTTTTTTCTCATTCAAACTATCTCATTTCCCCATTTTTTTCCCAAATTTTATCAGTTTTATGAACATCAGAGTAAGGTTCAATCTCCCAGTTCTGACATATGTTCAATTCTTGCTCAAGACTTACATCATTTATTTTATATCCTCATGACAGTTTCTGTTTAATGAATTCCTTTCTATAATAAACATTCTTAAGCTCATTTAGTGAGGGATTAAGATCCTGTTTGGACTCTCATAGCTACTATTATTAATTAAACTTTTAGTAATTTTGCCTAGAGATTGGCACACTCTCTTAATAAACTTTATAATTATAAATCAATTGATTTTTAATTTAGAAAATTCTGGAAGAAAAGAACTGGCCTGGAGTGGGACTTGAACCTGAAACTTCTGTTTACCATGAGGATGAGTTGCCAGTTACACTACCTGGACCTCCAGCCAATCTTCACCTCCAGTGTTATTAATTTAATAATTTAGATAAAACCAACCTGGTTACTCATGGCACCAATTGGAGATGACTTAAGCATCTATTAAATAGCCAGCTGAATGCTGAATATCATGGGGAAATAGCTCGTCTCCAGTTGGTACTGTGAGTAAACAAGATGGTTGTATCTAAATTATTAACACTTCTGGAGGTAAAGATCAGATGGAGGTTATTTCTATTATTTTCTAGCAAATTATTTTTGTTTAATACTTTTAGTTTATAAGTTAAAAATGTATAGCAATTTTATTATTAATTAAAATTGTTAAACAGTATTTAGTGAAGAATAAGAATAAAAAATAAAGTTTAATTGAGGATTAACATTTTTTTTAATTACATCTTATATTTAAAATATTAACAATTTTTTTATAAATAGATTTAACAAGAATTATTAACTATGATTGTTTTCAGATGTTTACAAGCAATGATAGATGGATGTGGACCAAGTTTCCAAATGTGGATTAATCAAGAATTACTTGATCTTTTATTTCAAGCGTTAAAACATACAAATCGATTTGTTCGAGAAACAGGATTTTATGTCTTAGGTTCTCTTGTTAGTTGTGGATCAGTGGAAAGTGGTAATGTTTCTTTTTTCTTCTTTAGAATTTTTTTTATTTCTAATGTAATAATAATATTTATTATCATAAGAGAAAGGAAAATGCACTTTATTATAAGAAAGTATGTAAATATATACACATGTATATCTAAATTACAATTAGTGTGTTTAATTATACTTTTAATAGTGCTTTTATTTATATAATATATTTGAGTTTATTTCTATTATTTTACAAATAAATTTATAGTATTGCATAATAAAACAGCCCAACTTTTTATCCCTTAGTTTAACTTTTTTATTTAAAAATTTCAGGAGATAATAAAATATACCATAATCCTTTTAAATCCACTCAATTTGGTCATCAAATTAGTCATGAAATAGGATTAGGACTTTCAGATAATTGGAGTCAGGTAAATGAATTTCCGAAAGATAAATAATTTAAAATTTTAAAATTTGATTTTATAAAAAAGTAATTAGTTTTAATTTATGTTTATTTGAAAATTTTAATTAATTAGAAAAATTTTGAATAATATATTTATTTTCTATTTAAATACTAAATGCTATGTAATTAGTTTAAAACAGGGGTGCCCAACTTTTTCGTTACGCTGGGCCGCATTGGAAGAAGTCATGGAGTTTTGGGCCACAAGTATATATAATATATACTTGTGGCCCAATATACAAGTATATTTAAGGATTAACATGTCTAGATTATAATAATAAGTATTAAAACTTTATCACGAAACAGGATATTTTAAAAAATTACTTCTACAGACACTTTCAATTTTTACTTAGAAATAGATAAATTCATTTATTTGATAAAACGCAATTATTTGGTTTATTTGAGTCTCTGATTAATAAAAAGCGACGAAACACCATTTTAAAGTGCATTTTTATCCAACTAATATATTTATAAATGATATGTAGCCCCAAAAGTAGCCAAAGCGCCAAATGATATTTTTTTACGTTAAACTAAAAAAAGTAGCCACATTTGGCGCAATGTAGCCAAATCTTGCAACGCTGGAAGGAANCTGTTATATTTTAAACATGAATAACTTTTTAGAAACACACCAAATTTATATAAATGTAAGATAAGTTCATATTTTATTTTGTGAGTTTTTATTTTTTTATACATTTGCTACATTTATGCTTAACTTTTTAATGAAAAAGTAATAGCTTGATCACTATAACTGGTCAGTGCACTAGTCTAAACAGATTATTTTAATCATAATTTAATGAAGTGGTTATCAACTCTGCCTATGAGCACAATGGTGTTTGCAATGCCATCTGAATATGCTTGCAGCAATTAATCCATTTATTTTACTACACAGCTACAATACAATATATATAATTAATTATACAGTAGACTGATTTTTTTTAATGTCAAATAGATGTGTATTAACATCGTAATGGCCTAAGCTTATGTGAAGTCACTTGTAAACTATGTGAATTTAAAATTAAAATTGAAGACACAGTCTGTTGAAGTAGTAGTTACTATTTATTCACTTTCACTGTGTCTTCAATTTTAATTTTAAACTTAATTATAGTGATTTTCTATTTAAATACTAAATGCTATGTAATTAGTTTAAAATATATATAAATTATGGAATCATTTAATTAAAATTATGTAATTGTTAGTAAATGAAGATTTCTACTAAAACATTTTCAAATTACTGTATTCATCTGGTTTATTATTACATATTATGATAAAATCTGCATATTGATATTGATAAGTAGAATTTATAAACACAAAATTCAGTGTTCAATTATAAAATAAACAACAAAAAATCACTAAAAACTTAATAGTGATTAAAAGTGAAGAGATTGAAAACATGTAGGTTTAGTTGCCAAATATCAGCTAAAATTAATAAAACTGAAAATTTGTATTAAAGAAGGTTGTTAATTTAAATTTTTTATTTTGATACTCTTGATTAGTCTACATATTTTGATACTTGAACTTAATTTGATTTTCTTTGCAGAACTGAGCTGGATTAATTGTTATATGGTATTTGTGTGGAGCTTGTGTCAGTTGTGCACAATGAGACTTAGATTAAGATGCTCAAGGCTTTTGATCTCCATTTGTACAAACTTTGTTGAGTTTATGTACTTTTCCATATATGAAACTTTTTAACTTTTTACTCCAAAGTAACTCATATGATAAGAGACAGGTGATAAGATGATAAGAGATAAATTTTGTAAATTTAATGCAAAGTTTGATGAATACTACTTTGAGAGTGAATTTCTATGTTAAGCTTTAAGGAGGATACACACATGCGGCGCGACAAGGAAAAGCAGCAGAATGACGTCACTTTTTCTCGCCGCAGAAGTTGATTTTGTGCTGCTTTTCTTGTGCCACAAAAGTTGATTGAATTCTATCTTTTGCAGTGACCGCTGCCAATATGCATTTCTATCAGCCAATAACAGTTTGTCTGGTAGTCACATGAGAAAATACAATCACGTGGTGTTTTAATGGCGGAAAGTTCAACACGGTTAACCAAGATAACTAACATCAGAATAAAGAGGAAAGGATAATAAATTTAACACAAATTCTACACAAATAATAATATATAATTTAATTTAAAGAACAAATCAACTGAATCTTACTCAAAATAGTATTCTATATCTAGAGACCTTAATCTAGGAATAAGCATATTTTGTACACCAATTCTTTCTTGATCCAAGAAAATATCTCTAATCCAAAATCTTCGACAAAATCTTCTAGCTAAATAAAGTGAGCCATACAAAACAAAACTTGTAAACATGTGGATAGCGGTAGTGTCAGTATCATTTGCCATCTTCAATACTAAATACATGCGCCAAAATGTAAGAGAATTGCCACTTGTGAGGTTATGCTGCCATGCAGCAAAGATGCGTTTGCAACACCGCTTTTCCTTGTTGCGCCACATGTGTGCATCCTCCTTTACTATATGCTAGAAATCTGTTTAATGAAAGAGATTTTTGGTATGAAGAACCTGAATAAAATGGAAGATTAAGATTCCACTTGTTGCAGGCAAATGCATAAAATTTACCTCTAGTATAACAGTCACTGCAGAGCATGACAAACAATTTCAAGAACAGTTTCAAATCTTTTTAGAGATAAAAAGGTCATGTGACAAAGAGACATACAGACACAAGGTCTTCATTAACATTAGTCCTTGGAATTACCCAGGGACAGAATAATTGAGAACTTTCAAGAATGGAATGAGTTTCCAAGAACAAGTTCAAGCAACAAATGTAATTTGTTAAAAACAATAAGAATAAAGTAACAGTACTGCCAATTTGTTTTGTATGGAATAGTATCAGTATTCAAGAAAAAATTGATTAGCATTGTTGATAATTACAGAAATTGAAGTAAATGATTAATTTGAGTATTAAAATTCCTTGAAAAGTCAAATTATAGAATAATTTGGTCTCTACATTACTATAATGCAATTAGAATTGGGATAGAGAATGAAACACGAGTTCTTGGTTCTTGAATTGGCTTGTTAGTTATCTTGTGAGCTCATAAGGATCAAATCTAAAATCTCTTAGTATTGAATACCTAGCATAAATTCTTGGGAATACATTCAAGAACTTTTAAGGATCAAATGATTGAAATCAGTTTTAAATTATTTTGGATTAAAATGTTTCTTACATATGTAATAAAAATGATTTTAATATAAAAATGAATGTAACTAAGACATTTTTGTAGTATAATTTAAAGATAGATAAAGAAAAAAAAAATACTAAAACCTGTTCTGTGCAGTGCAGTTCTGGTTTACACAGGTTTTACTGTATACAGGTTACATTATAATTATTTTATTAACATACATTTTGATACATAAAAAACAATAAATTTATGATACAAAAGTAAAAAAATTAATTCTTCAAATTAAAATCAGTTACAACTATAATTAATTAATTAATTTACCATTGGTGAACTGAATAAAGTAATACAGAAAACAAAAAGTAATTCAATTCCAGGAAATTATAATATTCCTACCAAATTTCTAAAAATGCTTTCAAATAAAGCCAGGTTAAAATTGTTAAATCTTTTTAACACCATGTACAAAGCTACCTCTTACCCAAATTCTTGGAATACAGTTATCCTTACCATGATCTATAAAAAAGGTGATCAGCTTTCCCCTAATAACTATAGGCCAATAGCTTTACTATCAACTTTAAGAAAATGCTTCACCTCAATACTAGCAAAAAAATTTCAACAATGGACTAAAGATACCAATCTGGAAGACAAATTTCAATATGCTTTTACTAAAAATAGGGGAACTGAATCAGCAATATTCATATTACTAATGATAATACAACTTTGTCTACTAAAAAACATAAAGTATATGCTGCTTTTATCAATATACAAAAAGCTTTTGATTCAATCTATATACCACTACTAGTAAATAATTTAAAAGCCTGTGGTGCAAGTACCCGATTCTCAACTATAAAAAAACTCTTCTCAAATCTATACTAATATTATAAAGAGGTAGTGTTTGTATGTATGTATGTAAAAGTTTCTTTGCAGCAGGTAATCTCCGAAACTACTCATCCAATTTCAAAAATTTTTTCACAATATTTAGAATGGAACCTCAGGGTGGACATAGGCTGTATATTATTCCGTTAAACATTCATATAAATTAAAAGATATAATCTAGGTTAAGGCTTTTATGTCCAACAGATGGCGCTACGAGTATGACCCCCTAAGTTTGCTTTTCTGCGAGGCATTACGCTTTTCTGTGAGGATGAACTAAAGCGGATCATCATCTATCTATTTATATAAATAAAAATGTAATGTTCGTTTGTTCCTACCTATTCCTTTGAAATTTTGACACAACGCTGCATTCGAATACACACGTGTTTTTATATAATATACGTGTCGAAATTCCCTCACTGAAGGAAGATGGTTAGGATTATAGCTTACCGTAAAGAACTCTGCTTCTATTTATACTATTTAAGATGCAATTTTTTGTGTTTTTGATTGCGTTTTAATAGGGTACGTCAACAGAATGTACACTAAGAAGGAATTTTTCGATATTCCCCCACGGGGGAGAGGGACAGAATTCAGGCTTACCGTGAAGAACTTGGCTTCTATTATATTATTTTAGATGCGGGTTTTTGCGTTTTTGATTGCGTTTTAATAAAGTACGTCGAGAGAATGTACACTAAGAAGAAATTTTTCGAAAAATTTCCTCCCCACAGTTATAAATGTATACACTTCCCATGTATACATTTATAATAGATACATTTTGAGCCACAACAATGCGTGGTGGGGTCTGCTAGTTATAATATAAAGATAAAACAAGGCAAGACTCTTTCTCCCTCACTAACTCTTACTCATGGTATTTTTCAAGGAGATCCCCTTTCACCATATTTATTTAACTTCTATCTGCTCGGCATTGATCAACTTTTCCATAATTCAACTGATGGCATTGAAATAAACAACAGAATCTTTCATTACATATTATTTGCAGATGACTTAGTAATACTAGCACCCACCAAAATCTCATTACAAAGAAAAATTAACCAGCTAAATCTTTATTTTAAATTAATTCACTTAGTAATAAATCTGGCTAAAACCAACATCATTATTTTTTGCAATAATAGCAAAATATCTGAAAAAGAAACTAAAATATACTGTGATAATATTCTACTACAAACAGTTAATGAAGTAAACTAACTGGGTGTCGTCTTTGATTGGAATGTGACCTTCAAAGCTCAAATCTCAAGAATCAACATCAAAGTAAAGCAGGCTATTGACAACCTTCTATTTCTATGCTCAACCCTAAAAACCTCTAATTTGAATATCCATATGAAACTGTACAATTCTATAATCAACCCTATTATTTACTATGCAAGCCCTTTCTGGAGTCTGGATTATTTATATAAACTCGAGTCTTTTCATATCTATTTCCTACGTAAATTATTCCATCTAGAAAGAACAATTCCCGGTTATGCTCTCCAACATGAAACAAATCGTATCTGGTCATTTCCCCTGCTATTAAAATGTATAATTAAATTTTATTATAGCCTCAAATTCAAAAGTGACAATAATATAACTTTCCTACATTAAGAAATAATCAAGCAGAGCAAAAACGTAAATGTAAATTATAAGCAGTTATGGTAATACAAATTATGTAAAATTTTGAACACATTTGGCATATCAGAACTATTATTTAAAGATAACATTCAGGATTGGAAATACGGTCATACTCTTCTATTAAACTCTGCCATATCTCATTCTATAAATAAAGGTCAGCTCTCTTTAAACTTATAGTAATTATTGTCCCTGGTACATCAACTTATTTGAAATTCCATCTTCTCAGCCATACATGTGGCAACCAATTGATTTGAATGTGAAATGACTAATAATCCAGCTACGCCTTAACAAATATTCTCTCTTTGTTAAGAATACCTACATAAACTTTTCAAATACCCATTGCTGCTTATGTCAATCCGAAGATTTCTCAGCATTCCACCTTCTGAAAAACTGTCAAGAACTTACAACTTTGCGTGCATAATATGAAATCATACAAATATGTAACTGTAGATCACCTCTTGAACTCAAAATAAATTTAAACTTTCTCAATAAAAAGGATCTATATAAAATTTATAATTATTTTGTTAAAATCACAGAAAAGTTTTAAAAAAAATTAAATGTTAATATTAATAAATAAAAATCATTATAAAACTTAAATATCCTATTATGGTATTTTTTACTTATTCTGTTCATGTCTATAAGCTATAAGGCAAAATGACTGTATGGTTCTGTTAAATTATGATTGTTTTATCATCAATATAATACTTTTGTAAACTAAAATTGTTAATTAATTTCATTTTTATGTATCACCCCCTGTAACAGGGAAATATTTCCCTTTTGCTAATAAATTGATTATGATTATGATAATTAAGTAATTAATCAATATAAACTAACTTCAATTAGTCAAAAAGTTATAAATGAAAATCTAAATATAATTGCATATATCTCTAATAGAAAATCTCTAACTAAAGTGCATATTTTATTGTTCTTGACACAAAGATATGTGGAACAACTTGGACATGCAGAAAGAAATAAAGTTAGAGTGAAAATGTTTATTATAGTCTTGTTTATATTATTGTATATTTCATTGATAAACAGAAATAATTTATAGTATATATTTGTTTAATTGTATAAATAAAAATAAATTACTTGTAGCTGAAATTAAATTAAATTTATATGAATTCTAATTATTACTATATAAAATATATATTTATTTGCATATTTATTTTAAAGGTACGATTAGCTTCATCTGAAGCTGCAAGAAAATTCCTTCTTTCCTTTAATAATGAAGAAGAAAGAGAGGTGTTTTATCCTGTATTATTACCAAGAATGTGTCTAAATAGGTAATTTTATTTGAAATCTTAAATAATTATAAAATATTTAATTTTAGAAATTTAATTGAATACAATGCAATCTCTCTAATCCAAACCTACATTCAGTTTGCAATTCTATTTTTTAAAAGTCATCTGAGTTTGTAAAAATAATATATACTATACAGTTTAAAATAAGTTTGGGAGGGGCCTTGTTAGATTAAAGGCCCACTAAATTTGGACTATTATTTTGATCCAAACTTGGTGGACCATAATAAAACCCCTTATGGTCCTCTAAGGATAAACTTTTCAGTGTATTTATTTAAATTATACTTATTTATCAATGTATTTAAATTATAATTAACTTAATTATATATGTACAGTATATAATTAAATGATAATTTATATTATTTTTCTTTGCATTTATATTAAAATTAAATGTAAATGCTTGACAAAAAAAGCATGTTTTATTAACTATGTTTAATTATGCATATTTATGACATTTAAAGACAGTTTTTAAAATATGATTTTAATATTACTACTGCCTCAAATAATTCGTATTATTTTTTTAGAACATGTATTAGTTTGACTAAAATAGATGCTGATAAAATAACTGCTATATATTTTTGATTAAATTTATATTTTACATGTATAGTTTAAGTTTATTACATAATATGAACTGAAAATTGTATGAATTACAATGTTATTTTTTTTAATAGATACTATGTAGCAGATGGTGTCAGAATATATTCTCAAGAAACATGGAGAAGAATTGCAAAAACTGAAGGAAGAGAATTAGTACAAAAATACATAAATCCTGTTGTAAGTTTACATTATAATAAAAACAAAAAATTCTTATCTGCAATATTTTATCATAAATATTATAATATTTTCATTTTGAAATAAACTATTTTTGCTTTAGGTTTGATTTACAATTACATTACAATCAAAAAAATTATTATTTTTAATATAGTCTTGATATATTACTATTATTTGAAAAAGGCTGCAAAACTTAGTATCATTCTGAACTATATAAAACATTAAATAAAAGGTAATTAGTTGAAGATACCAAATTAAAGTTAATTATAAGAAATATTTTTTATCAAAGCCTGCTTCACTTAATCTATTAACAGTAAACAAATCAATTATAAAATTTACAAAAAAAATTACATAGAATTTTGAAACATAATTTGTTTTTATAGGCAAAAAAATATATTTTTTAGTTTATATAATAGACTCACAAAAACCTTTAAGTGACCAGTAAAATATTTAATTGAAAAAACAACAAACATTTTTTACCATATTTTTAGTTTATAAAAATTTTAAAAAATTAAAGCATACAAATTTAGAAAACATTAAATGTACTACAGTGATGGCTCATAGGACTTTCTTATGGGAGAGCAAGGACTCTGATTTTATAATCAGAAAGACTTTAATTTAACAGCATACAATTAATATTTCACATTATTAATTTTTAAGCACTTCATTACAAATCATTGAACATTTGATAAAAACTATTCATAATAATATGCAAAAGTTTTTGTTTTACTTTAATAAAACAAATTATAAAAATGTAATTCAATTAATTATTACTAAAATTAAAACATGTTTATATACTTAAATTTAAAAAAATTAAGTTTAAAATGATATCAGTTTGTCAAAATTTGAAATGTTATAAAATATATACAGATATATAGGGACCACTTTGAAATGTTCTCTGGGCTATGCTAAATTCAGCCTAATAAGTGATTTATTGTGTATCTCTCCCATCCTTCATTCTAATTATATAGATATCACCACACAATGTCTGGAAACTGCCATCTTACTTTTCTATTTAATGCTGAGAATTTGTCACACATAAGTACATTCTTCAAAAGAATAAATTATATCTTCTAATCAAAAACTTTTTTATTCAGGAATTTAGTTAAGTTTATCCAAAATTTCTAGAGGGCTCCACTTTGCAGCCCTACCTGGTGCCTCCTAATATATTACTAATAAACAATTCTTCAAAATCTTTTCAATTCATATAAAAGGAATAAATAAATAAAATTATACTTTAAACTTTGAAATCAAATATAAAAATTACCAGATATAATATTCAAACACTATTAACATCATTTCATTAATAAAAATGTAATGACAATTAATTAATTATTACATTTTTATTATTATATAAACCTGCTAATTATATATACATTTACATAGATCAGGTGTGTACTGTACATATGTACGTCACGTCACAATGAGGAAAACCATTTTGCACTCGACAGTACATAATTAACAAGAACTTCTGAAAATAGTATTTAATTAGGTTATTTCAAACAGCATTTATAATACATTTTAAAACATTTTTAATTTAGAGTATTAATTGATTATTAAAACTGATGTTCTTATTGATATCATATATGAATAAAGTTCCACTATTATAATTTTAGTTCTGGTAATGCAATTCTGCTCTGGTAAAGACAATCTGAATCAGTTTTTAATAATTTAAAGTTGGCATCTATATACTTAAACTAATAAAATTAGTTTAGTTATGTAAATATCAGCTTTACTATATAAAATTACTATAAAATAATTTTTTCATTATATCATATATATTGCTGTTAGATAATATTGTGAGAAGCCGGGGGGTTGATTAATATTAGTTTAAACCACCTTGGATCTGCATCGACCTGGTAAAGACCACTCAATTGTCACTGGAAGGTGTAATCTATGAATTGTTGTCAGGATTGCAAGATCCTTTCGACGTCAATCCGATAAATTCAGCAGATTTTATGGGCTACTAGGAGGCATTTTGAATTTCAAGTGGGGAGCACAATGGGTAAGTCAATAGGGTGTCTTTATGTGCCGAAATAAGTTCACATGGGATCAAGTTAACAACAAAATAGCAATTTAAGTTAATGAGCTAACTACAAGCATACAATAAACATACACCAAAATGTGGACAAGCATAGGTTACATAATGTTTGGTACTATGATTAAGGCTAAGACTAAATTAATGATCAGTTATACTAAATCTAAGTTTGGTCCCAAACGATAACAGGGGACCCTATATAAGTCCATACTGATTGAGAGAGAGTGTATACACCTTAATTGAATGTCTGATGAGCTGATGTCTTTGAGTTGAATCAAAGTAAAGTTGGTATCTAGTGCAGAGTCTTCTATGTGCACAGAGGGTGGCAAACTGGCCACTCAGAAATTGTTCAGTTAGTATATGGTGAGACAGAAGTAGTTTATGTCCATTGTTTCTGAACTTGTCCGCCTTCAATATGGCAGGATGAGCTGTAATTCATGGCCTCTAGAGATGTCCGCCCCAAATGTTGGGTGTGTTATTGTTATGTGTATTTAGTGTGGGAATCTGATCACCATGTTCCACCAGATGACCGTTTGTTCGGTAGTAATGACACATCAAAGGTGTCATAGCTGGCTGATGAAAACTAAATGAAGGTTTCATATTTCCTTTGATTGTTTTTAGATTTCCTCCTTATACCAAGTTAAGTGTTAACTTTCTCACATATTTGCAATAATTTTGTGGGTTGATGTGAAGGAGGACTTTGTCACTTCGATGACCTTAGTGGCATGAATTCTTTAGTTATTTGCTGACAATTAAGTTAACATCCAATAGTTTCCACTATTTTACTCTATGGGAACTGATAGGGGAAAGTAGGGTTTCTAAAATGCATTTTCTTTAAAAATTTAAAAAAAAAAAAAAAAACAGTCCTTGGATTCTCACAATAGTAATTTTTATTACATTTTTAAATGAAAGAGTGTAAGCATTATGCTTACATTTAAAGATATATCAAAAACACACTTCTGTTTGGCTGAGTCATAAGTAATTCATTTTTTCTAAACATTGTTATAGCATAACTTGCAAAATATACCACTCAGCTTAAGATTGTTAATCATGTAATAATTTTCATGATTTTTGTTTCTTTTTTTTAATAGTTACGTTATTAATGTTAATCAAAATGACCTTATTAAAAGAAAATTCAAAGCATGTAATTTTATATGATCTTGAAAAGGTAACACTGCATGGCAACAAACAATTTTTTTACATTTTTCTAGAATGAAAGTTCTGTTTTGACAGTATTTTCTGATTTAAAATAAATTGTTAGATATATCATAGAATGGTAAAGCTATTTTATATGAAATAAGTTTTATTAATTTTGTTTTCAGTTTTTCTCTTAATTTAAAAGAAATTGTTAAACACAGAAAAAAAAGGGGAAAAAATATATATATATGCCGAAATTGTTTTTCATGCGGAAAAATTCGCATTTTCTGCATCCTTTAACTCTCGAAATTCTCTTAACAACGCTTTCTTTTATAGCCTACATCTTTATACGAGAATATCCCTTTTTTATTGATAAATATACTCAAATTTAACTTTAAAAAAACAGTTGTTTAGATTATATATTAATTGATTTCTAACCTTAATTTATTTATATCCATAAAAATCTATACAGTTTTTTTTTTNTAATAAATAATAATAATAATGGTTTTTAGTTGTCTGAGATACGGAATAACATCTTTTATAATTAATCACCTGCTTCCTTATAGGACAGCATTTATAGGAAGCAATCACTATTTACGATTACACATTCGCAATAAAACATCATTTTGAAATTATCACTGTTAATAATGATGAAAGTACGTAATGGCATTGTTTACGTATACTTTTTTTTTACAATTTATAGATCTAACTACGTTTATTTTGATACTAATATTGTCTGAATTGTCAATAAGGATACAAAATTGGATGTGATAAAGTAATGTTAATTTGGTAGTTATACAGTAATAATGCATAATATTTTGAGAAGTTGACGTGACACTAAATCATCAATTTTATAACCATTCAAATCATGTATTATACAGTATATAAACCACTAGTGGCTTGTATACTGTACATGAATGTTTTAACTTTGTATTTATGTTGATATATTGTTCAATCAGCATACAATAAATTGATATATTGGTATTAAATTTTACTAAAATATAAATGTACATTTTTAAATCTTTATTTTTATATGTGTTTTAGCTGATGTGTATCACTGAGTCAATGCATTTGTAAAAATTAGATATGAATAAATGTTGTTAAAGTATAAAGTGTTTTCTCGTTGTGTATGCTTTCAAAATTTTCAATACACTTTTTTATTCAAATATACTCATAAAACAAACATATAATAATATTACAGGTATATAATGCAATCATCTCATCTCAACTTTCAGACAAATCACTTTTTTATACATGGTACTTTGATACCTCTAAATTAACTTTTGTATGTAAATTTACACTTGTGTAACATTTTTACCCGAAAAAGTTTCAAGCTATCATAGGATGGCATTTTCTGCTAGTTTTAGATCAGGTAACAGCAAATTCATTTATAAAAATTAATTTTTATTGTTTGCTTTCAATTTAATCTATAGTTTTCAATATTTTAAAATTTATTTTAATGTATTTACAGTGATAAAGTAAAACTTTTCAACTTTAATAAGAGATTTTTTTTTATCTGTTAAAGAACAGAACACTATAAATAGCATGCAATCATCTCATTGTTAGAATGCAAAATGCAATTTGCAAATATTACATATCGGGAGAAAAAGACATAGCAAAGATGGAATTGTTTGAAATGTTTCTAAATAAATATCAGAAGATACTGGACAGTACATATGTTACAGAAAAATTTGGTATATTTTTATCTGCAGAAAAAATAATGAAATTCATAAAGTAAAAAATATTATCGATCTTTTAATAGTTGGTAGATATAATAGACATATTAGAGTATTTACATACCAAACATCATAGAGGCATTTGCATAAATTACAAAGTTACAGTATTTTAAACAAGGTAAGAGTTGAACAAAAGTATGGAATCATGAAAAATATTAAATGAAATTTTTTAAACTTCACAAATTAGATGAAAGAGCTTTGATTTAATAAAATAATTCAATAAAAAATAATAAAAATAAAAAATTCAATAAAAAAAGAAAAAAGTATACTAAGATAAAATAATAAGTATCTGCAATTCAATGATCTTAAACAAATCATCAAATCTAAAATTTACTCTTAAATGATAGTTAAGCAAAATAAATGTACCTGATAGTGATGGCAAACACCTTTGAAACGAATACTATTGAAATAAACTTTATTTATTCATACTTGTCTGATTATAAATTCTATGCTGTCAGATAAGTGTAGATTTAATCTTAATGTGATATTGCAAATGAAAACAAAAAAAGATGTTATCCATACAAAATATAAAAGATGGAACCAGGAATTTTGTCAGATTTAACAATATTATTTAATAATTAATAACAAAAATTAGAAATGTCATTCTCCTATTTTTACATAATTCTGTGAAACAAGATTTTTAAAAAATAAAATTTTATGTAAAATTGTTATCTGAGTATACTGCTATCTTAGGCAATTAAAAAATCACTAGTATAATTTGAAAGATTGTTCTAATTAGATCATCAGTATGATTGTCAATATTGTTAAGAAGCAAACACTAGAATAATAATAATAAAGTTAACTTTATTCATTTATTTTTATTGAAATGAATTTTTTGAGCAAAGCTCTGCATAAATCAGAAAGTGTTTTGTCTGTGATCGAAGTTTAAAGCAACTGCACAACCACTAAACATGATTTTTTGCAAATAGATACAACTTGGCAAGGCCAATGTCATGACAAAGCCAGAATTTCAAAATTCCATCTATGGGCTGAGATTGAGATGTTCAAGATCAAATTTTGCCTTGTAAAATTTATTGGCCAATTTTCAGTTGGAAGCTGGTCACAAGCTACATGTCAATCAAGTTTCTGATTGCTTTCAGTTTACATTGATCTCTACAACAATTTTTTTATTTTGATCTTTACAATGAGCATTTAACATGCACAGCCTGTGGCTGCACATGTGCATGTTTTAACCAGTTGCTGGAGTTGGTAGGCCACTGGCAAATATATGGGTGTCTTAAACATTTCTTGACATTTTTCTCGGTTATGACAATGACATACATATACTTCCCTGAACCTGCTGGTTTTAAACAGCTTTAGACAGAACATTAGAAGCATGTCACCACATTTATGTTTTTGTGTTAAGCTGAAACAGAAAAACCTATGCCATGGAGCTCGGTTTTGTTTTCCTAAAAAAGATATCTAGTTATAAATAATTTTGGCTGTACTTTATTTGAATGTTATAAATTTTTTTGTTTCTTGCCATTTAAATAATTTTTTATTTTGTTGTTATGATGTGATCATTCTATATATTGTATTTAATGTACACATATTAAAATTTAATGTTAATGAATTTTTGTCATCTACAGGTCGAGTATTATGTTTCTCAAACTAAAGCAAATAATCATGCTGTTAGAGAAGCTGCTTGTGCATGCATTGCAGAATTAGCTTCAAAGGTAAATTCAAAATTATTTAAATAATTAACTTTAATTTTGATAATAATTATGTATATGTTTTATATTCTACAGATAAAGCAAGATTCTGTAAGACCTCATGTTCCCCGTTTACTCAGTACTTTGTTGGAATGTTTCCAGGATGAGAGTTGGCCTGTAAGAGATGGTAAGTTTTAATATAAGAAGAATAAACTGGAATTAATAATTGGACTTTGGTGTCTATAATATGTTGAAACTATGAAAAATCCATATATTTTTAACAAAGTTCAAATAAAATATTTTTGTCTACTTTAGTTACATTTAATTAGACTCATATATCAAAATTTCATATATTTAGTAAAAACAATTACAAGTATATCTCAGGTTAAGTCGTTGTTGATTATATGTTGTTTGTCAAAAAAAAATATATATGGAAAAATAAAAATCAAGTTTAAGTCATTTTATTTGACTTTACATCTGTCCACAAATATTTAAGTCATAATATCACTAGAAAAGTATTAAAAGTACATAAAATCATATTAAAATACATATATTTACAGTAAATGTTAATATAATCATCATAAATTGTAGAGAACAAAATATGAAAACATCTGTGACTGTGTTGCCTTCTTATTTAGCGGTCTTTAAGAGGTCTTTAAGATATTGGTAGTTCCAATATCTGCTGTTTGGTATTGTAGTCAGCGCCACTCGATATTGGTAAATTTAACACAAATTAATTTATTTTCTACTATTGCAAAATAATTTTAATAACTGTATTTGTTATTTAACCTTACAAAATCATTTTATTTTATAATGTCTTAGAGCAAACCACATTCACAAATAGAGTCCGCGATGTACTATAAACATCGCCAAATTGTAAACATGTATTTACAAGTATGTACATACATGTATTTGTAAATTTAGATTACTGTTTTTTTGTACTATATTAAAAACTAAAATTTATTTGTAAGCTTAAAATAGATTCTTATTAATCATATATTATTGAAAATGCATTTATAAATAAAATACAGAACTGGGAATGGTTTAGCCTAATGACAAGTAAATTCAACTTAAGTCACCTCTCCTGGAACAAATTACTGACGTAAGGCAAGGTATACCTGTAACTAATTAAAATTCATATCCTCTTTAATTATAATTACCAAATTATTATTCTTTGTGACAATAATTTTCATGATGTTTCAAATGTGCACAAAATGAACCATTATTATATGAAAACATGTTATCTTAAACAGAAATAAATCAACTAAATATTTAGAAAATGTACTATAAATATGCATAATATTTCACTTAAAGTTTGTATATACATATTTTCTTTTTTTGTCCTGTTGCACTAAAAGGGCCATTTTTTTCATAATCAGGCCAACAATGGGGCAGCTGGTGGTAAGGAAGAGAACTCAACTTCTCTAGGGAAAACTGTCCACAAAAATTCCTGAGTTGCTTATCCCAGACTTGATCCTGAGTCCCCAGAGCAGTAGGCTGCTGCCTTAACCACTTTAGCTATCTGGCCATCAAGATTATGATTGAGACTTGAGACTACCTTGAGGAATTTCTGAACTTTTGATTTATTTTGCATTTTTTTATTTCTGTCTGCTTTTTATTTTAAATCTTTATAAAATAAATAAATAAATAAATATAACACACAAACACTCATATTTTGCAAACAGCATTGCCAGATTTGTGAAAGATTTTTCTATTACTACTACTGAACAAAAGTAAGAAATATTTTGTAATTGCTGCAGAAAAATTATCTTGATCCTTACATAATCAAACTCACAAAAATATTATTGAACTTTTAATAATTGGCAAATATAATAGACATATTGGAGTATTTACATACCAAACATCATAGAGATATTTGGATAAATTACAAAGTTACAGTATTTTAAAAAAATAAGAGTTGAACAAAAGTATGGAATATTTTGATGATTATTATAATAAAAACTATTATATTAAAAAATGTTGGATTTTAACATTCTAAAATGATATTCTTGTAAATAAATTTTATGATATTATAGTGAAGTACTAAATTTAATGAACATGATAATGAAGTGAATGACTTTGGCAACTTAGCATAAGTTTATCTTTGAGGAACAAATCTTATTTCTTATATGCCTTTTTCATTATGCTAAGAGATACAGTACAGTACTCTACTTTGATTAAACAATAATGAAAATTAAGTTTTCAACAAAGGCAAACAGATAGCCTATAAATAAAGTAACAAGTGCCAGCGATCAAAATTTAAAGTTCATTACTTTAATTATATAGTATTGAGTGGAAGATTAAAACAAATTTAACATATTAAGTGAAAATATTTTATATGATTGAATGATTTCATTTAAATTGATTCTGACTGTTGTGCTAATGTTTTCATTGAAACAACATGGTTTAAAACTGTTATCTTTTTTGTCAGTTGGCTGCTATTTACTGTCTAAATAAATTCAAACCTATGTGAGAAACCAGGATAGAGCACCAATCTCTAAACCTCTTTTAATGGCAACAATCTGGTGAAGATTGCTCACTTTGTCACTGATGGCTATTTAAAATAGGAAGGCTATAGTGGGAGGGTTTAGTGAGGTCATTGATAAAACATCCGTGTTATCATAGAAAGATCAACCATTGATAAAAATTTAACAAATTTTAATAAAAACAAAAAGATTACAAATACAAATCTAGCCAAGAGGAATACAATTCCTCAATCTAGTATAAATCATAAGAAAGCATTATTCCTATCATTTAACTATTTCTGACCGAGAGAGAGAGAGCGTATATAGACCAATCAATTATCATACCTCAGTGTTCATGGAAAATTCTGATGACTTGCAAAGAGGACAGGGAAGATGTTGATAGGCTTAGGCACAACTTTACAAAATTAATGGTTACCCTCGAGAACTTTAGTACGATCACCCCGAAGATCTGATATGCTCATGTTATATTGGTATTTGTTTGGCAGTGATGACACGTCAAAGGTGTCATTGCTGGACGATAAAAGTTAAACAAAATCGCCTAGCACGGGTCGGCAGGAGCGGCTCTTCAGACATAAACTCCAATTTCACCTCATCTCAAGCAGCCTTATAACTTATGAGTTTATGAGATAGAGCAGCCGAACAAACTTCAACTCGTACGGCATACTCTCTACCACTCTTTAGCCCATCCACACATGACCACACTCACTTGATCAATATGAGTCGCATGCGGGTGGTAGCATTTGAAGCATATCTATATATATAACCCATTGAACATGTGTCCGTCTGTCCAACGTCCATCTGTGTAACATTATGCCAGAAACAGCCACTAGAGGTGCCTTTGTTGTGTGTCGTATTTCCCACATTTAAATTAACAATATAAATTATTATTTACATTAACAGTATAAATTATTATTATTATTCATTTGGCCAATAGCCAATAACAATATAAATAATTCAGTATATTTGTAATAGGAATTTATTATTGTCATGGAATGCCTGTAATGCGCACTAGGGGGTGTCTCTCTGGTATATATATGTGGCTCTGGAACTTTTCTTATCCTGTTTCCATGACAATTTGGCTCTTCTCACTTGACAAACTGCCAACCCCTGGCCTAGCATATCATAATTTCCCACAATTCAATTTTTGAAGTGTGGGAAAGTTTATAGTTAACTGAGACAGAAGGAGAATCCAAAAACAATCAGTAGAAACAAGAAATTTATCTGGCGACCCCATTTACCCTATTATTGTTATAACATATTAGTGATTTTTTTTCACAGATCTACGTGAGAGGAAGGACTTTGTCCCTTCGATGATCCTAAAGACACGACTATTTAGTTACTTGCTGATAATTAACCTCTTAACACCCACCTGTTTTTAATTATAATGTAATTAAGCATAAAAAATACTTAAAACTGAAAAAAAAAACAAAAGAAATGCGTTAATTTTGAAGAAAAAGCTTCAAATTTTATTTTCCTTTGTCTCCCCTTTCTGTGAAATTTAACACCGATGAGTCATTGTTTACACAGCTGGAGTCAGATTTCCCGGGACATTCTCATATATGTCTCGGGAGGACAAGGGTTTAAAGTAGGGTGAATATGACCGACACGTATATTTTTAAATATTTTTTAAAAATTAAGATTTTAATTGCGATTTCCGACCCCCCAATTAATTAAATTTATATAAAATAAAATATATTAATTAAAAAAATTTAAAAACTATTGGAGGTCATTTTTGACATCAGAAAGCAGCTTTAAATAACTTTACCGGAGTCAAATCCATGCACTACAACTTAGGAACCATGAAATAAATTTGATAAAAAACTCCCATTAAAAAACAATTAAGCCTTAATCGAGCCTTATCAAAGGCTCATTAAAATCGCGATAAAATTTTTTTGCGCGGGCAAAAAATTTTGAAAAAATTTGGGGACTTAAAAAACATTCCAAAAATTCAAAAAAAAAAATTTGTCAAAAGTGGCCTTAACTACCGAATTTTTCGTAACGCTATGTAACATGCCCGAGTTATCTCGGGACCGGACGTTTTAATTAATTAATTAATTAAGTATAAAACCGTGGTTTGGCTTTGTTAAAAATTTAGAAAAACAATCCCTGGATCCTCACACCTATTGTTAATAATGTGGAGATATAAGCAAATTTCCAATTACAATAATGTAACGTTAGTTAATTTAAATGTTTGGAACATGTTCAGTTTGATAATATTAGAAAACTGATAACAATATCTGCAAAAACAATAAGAGGCACTTAGTGTATTTATGTATTAATATGATTAATCAATTTTTTTTTTTCTCTGTGATTTGCATATTAACTTGTTAAATGATTACAGAGTAAAATAACAGACCAGTATTTACTTAATGATAAATGAAACATTGGAATGCCATGATTTATTTTAGGAAGATTTTAAAAAAATATTCTAGTAATAAAAATTAGAATACAGCTCTCCCTTGATAGTCCAACGTTTTTTAATCCGACATGCTCAGTAGTTCGACGCACTTCTCGTCAAGGTACCCGTCCCTGTTACGTGTCTGCTTGCACAGAAGCATGTCGCGACGTGAATCTCCCCATCCAATTCTTACACGATGACACACATTTCGTGTGTTTTCTGTGAGCAGTTCTGTTCGAACAGTTGGAGTAGGGAATATAAGCTACTGCTAGCAAAACAATGCAAAATATGTAATTATTTTCGGTAATCTGGACACTTTTGGTAATCCAACACCCCTTTGGTCCCATACCTGTTGGACTATTAAGGGAGAGCTGTAATTACATATCAGGAACTCCATTCTAGAATCCAGAAACTTTAACAATAAATTAAAAATTAAAGCTCTCTACAGCCTAAATGCCTTGGGTGATCTTTTTAATAGGCTTTACCAGCTATATGTGGACAAATTAGAAGAAACTGTACAGCTGGAGGAGCAATTAAACAATACTAAATCGACCAGTGTTAACGATGATAACAAAAGGGCAAAAGTCAAGTCATATTATTACTAAAATAATGATGATTTTAATCCTAATTTAAATAATTCTGTGGTGGTCAGATTCATTAGAAAAGAGCTCTATAGGTGCAACTTAATTTACATAATTTCATGGGGCCAATTTCATTAGAAAATGGCAAAATATTTTAAGGATCAAAAGATCATAGGTCAGTATTCTAAAATTTACACACAATAAATGTTTTAATTAAACTAATTTATATATTATTAATATGTGGATAATACTGTATAGGTGTATCTTCAATTGGTGATCAAAACCTCATATTTGCATTTCCTAAAATTTTACAGGAGAGCTAAAAAACGTTTTTACAAGGGAATAAAATTTTGAGTACAAGGTTGAGCATTTTTGACAAGTCAGAGAGAATGCTTAAAAGGTATACACCACTTACAAGGTTTTGGCAATATATAAAAATTAACTTAAAACTGCATTTTTGCTTTAATGTGTTGTAGACTCAGATTGGAGATAAGTTTTTGATCACCAACCAACAATATATAGTATTTTTCATATATACATTTTTCCAAACAAACCACATTTCTACACTCAATTTCTGAAATTTTACAAAATTTTCAGATATTATATAATTATTAGATGCTTATATGATCCCACTTATATCAGATGAAATATCTTTAATTTCATGATAGAAATAACTTTTTTAATTTTCAAAACACTAGAAAATTCTGAATAATATTTATGCACATAGATTTATAGTATATAAAAATTATGTTTTCTATGTACATTGCATTATTTATATATATATATATATATATATATTATTATTATTATTATTATTACTGTTTTTTTATAGCTGCCTGTCTTGCTTNCTAGGGGGTGTCTCTCTGGTATATATATGTGGCTCTGGAACTTTTCTTATCCTGTTTCCATGACAATTTGGCTCTTCTCACTTGACAAACTGCCAACCCCTGGCCTAGCATATCATAATTTCCCACAATTCAATTTTTGAAGTGTGGGAAAGTTTATAGTTAACTGAGACAGAAGGAGAATCCAAAAACAATCAGTAGAAACAAGAAATTTATCTGGCGACCCCATTTACCCTATTATTGTTATAACATATTAGTGATTTTTTTTCACAGATCTACGTGAGAGGAAGGACTTTGTCCCTTCGATGATCCTAAAGACACGACTATTTAGTTACTTGCTGATAATTAACCTCTTAACACCCACCTGTTTTTAATTATAATGTAATTAAGCATAAAAAATACTTAAAACTGAAAAAAAAAACAAAAGAAATGCGTTAATTTTGAAGAAAAAGCTTCAAATTTTATTTTCCTTTGTCTCCCCTTTCTGTGAAATTTAACACCGATGAGTCATTGTTTACACAGCTGGAGTCAGATTTCCCGGGACATTCTCATATATGTCTCGGGAGGACAAGGGTTTAAAGTAGGGTGAATATGACCGACACGTATATTTTTAAATATTTTTTAAAAATTAAGATTTTAATTGCGATTTCCGACCCCCCAATTAATTAAATTTATATAAAATAAAATATATTAATTAAAAAAATTTAAAAACTATTGGAGGTCATTTTTGACATCAGAAAGTAGCTTTAAATAACTTTACCGAAGTCAAATCCGTGCACTACAACTTTAGAACGATTAATTAAATTTGATAAAAA